>NW_027158038.1:2587-39037 GCF_002600585.1 Cystoisospora suis
CGCCCGCGAACTTCAGCAACAGAGGAGTGTCATCCAAACCACACGGATCAGCACTTCTTTCTTATCTCTGCAGCCGCTGGGATTCTTGGGTTCTGTCCGAGATGACAACATGATTACTACCTGGGTGTACGACAAAGCTACGACGCCTCATGCTCTCGTTTTCGGGCCACCACGTCACTACAAGGCAGCGTTTTGCGAATCGACGTCTTCGCTCGCCCCGGCGGCTGTCTGCCACGGACCCGTGGCAGCGACCTAGCTTGCCAGAGCGGGTTGTATCGCCCCCGTTCTGTTCTTAATGACTTTTCCTGACGTTACTGGTCTCGCCACCGCACCGCTGAACGCCAAATTCCCTTGCGGCGCTAATTTGTCGGCGTCTGTTTGTCGTTTTTAGACTTTTCCTTTGTTTGTTGTAGGGGGGGGCTTGGACCGGGATGCCAGCTTTCTTTCTTCTGGGAACCAATTCTTTACAGTGGGATTTTCGGGTGTGTGCGCCGCTCTTTTGTTTTAGTGGTTTCAACGGCCGGACCTACACCATGCGCTTTATCTGAGTTTCACGCTCGTTTAGTGCATCTACGCCAAACGGGAAGGCTCGGTGCATCGAGGTGGCGGAATAAGATTGACGAGGGTTTTGGAAGTGCCCTGAGGCTTACATTCTGGAACAATCAGGGACTCCGTTCACTGGAAATCGGCAGGAGCTACGATCTTGGCTCCAAGAAAAGCAAATCCACCGGGAAGCGGAGCAATGTCGCAGGTGTTCTGCCACCACTCTCCAACTACGGCACCCGCGCCAGCGCGCCCGGGTGACGGTGGTCCGCATCCGACGTGCCGGGGACTACATGGAGACGGTCGGCGCTTCGGGAATCACCCGGACTTTTCTTTCCTTCCTTTGAACAGATGTCTTTCTTTGGAGGAAAGGCCAGCTAATAGCTTTGCACTGCAGGAATGCCCCCGGCTTACCCGGCAGAACTCTGATGGTCAGTGGGTTCTTCTCCCTGGTGGCACGGCAACCCGAGCGGTCGGGCACGTACCGGCTGTCCGGCTGGAGACCCCGTTCCTGCGTCTGGACGGGGAGCAGAATATTTCAGGCACGGACCCCCAAGCTGCTTTCTCCCCAAGATTTTTTCTTCCTCAGCAGACTTGTACGTACAGTGGTAGCTCTTGTCAGGCTCTAAGTACCCCCGCAGATCCGTCGTCAAAATCACTTGTTTCTCCGATCAATGCGGATGTCGGTACCCCAAGGCTCATGCTAAAACGCCCCACTTGCACAGCTTCAGCCCGGGGCGCTTTTTCGGAAGGGATTGGAGTGAATGCACCCGGTCGAGCATCTATAGGAGGAGGGAATGTGCCAGCGGCGTTCTTCCGTGGTCAGGTTTCATCGGCACAAAAGCTGGTCCCAGGGAGCCCGGATCCGTCGAGCTTCGTCGGTCGTCTAGACCCGTGCGGTGCCCCGCGAGGAAGTACGTATAGCGATTGTCATTCGATCAGCCCGGGAATCTTGCCTAGCCCTCGAGCTCCTCCTCCCTTTTCTTGCACCGGCGAAATGGGCACTTCATTAGCGTTCGCGCCGTTTGTTTCATGGTGGGGGAAGGATCGTTATGACGGCGGGGAGAAGCCTCCTCCATCGGCTGCTTCAGTGACTCCGCGCCTCTCCACTTATTCCCTCGAGGCCGGGGGAGCATCGCTGACACCCCGTGACTACAAGGATGATACGATCAAAGCGTATCTCCGTCAGAACTACGGATCCGCCGGCCCCATTGTCTTTGCATCTCCTGACTATCCGGAGGGCAGAAGCTCCGGACCTCTGCCTCCCTGTCATGCCCTGGGCGGCGCCATTCCATTCGGAAGTCTCTTCGATAGAGCCAACGTGGAAAGGCATTCCACTCCGCGGGCACACTGGGTGAAAGAACCCATGGCAGGCCACCTGCCAGATGACGGGGTCCAAGTCAGAAGTTCTTCTGTCACCGCGGCTTTACCAGACTTGAATGGTCTGTACACATACTATATGTCTACTAAAGGTGGTGATCGCGCAACGAGTGGCACACCAGTCAATAGTGGTAATGCTGTTTCGTCCCAGAAAGGAGTGATCTTTTCAGAGCAAGGACCCATAGGAGGACTTCCAGTTACTACGAGGCTTCTCCCTACGTCTGTCATCGGTCAGAAATCATTGTGTGACGTGGGCCGGAGACCTGTCAATGCGGGGTCTTCACCCCCTCTCAGCAATCCAGGCCATCCATGCAGCAGCTTATCGACTGGTGGGAAAGAAACGGTAGGGGCTACCGACGCTCTACATGCCACGGCACTACGCAAGGTCCTCCGGACCGAAGCAGCGGAAGTCTTAGCTTCCACAGGGACATATGAGGGTAGACACGTTGTTCTCGAGAAGACACCGTCGACAACGGTAACTGGCGTTGCTGCTGTTCCCCCTCTGCTAGCGTCTTCTTCTTTTTCTCGCATAGGCAGCAGTAGCAGGAGCACGACTCATAGAGATGCAGCAGAGACGGCTGGCTTGAATATCAGGTCTTTGAAGTGTCTTTCTTCTGCAAAGAAAGGGGGCCTTCCTGTTGTACAGTCCTCATACTCACAGGAATTGGCTTTTCGCTCTCCTGATAGCGCTCGACGTGTCGTTCTTCTTTCTCCGAATAGTATAGCTTATCAGGAGAAAGGAGATGATATGTCATCAAGGGACCCCCCAGCCACCCAGGCAACAAGGAGATTAGGATTCCAACAGGCAAAGGGCTATTTACTTTCCCCCGATATTCCCCCCCCACCTACCATCATGCCTCAGAACAACAGCAATAATGTACCAGAGACACCCTCATCACAGGCGGGTGGGACTCCTGCCCGAGGGAGATCTTCGGAGACAACAGCTTCAACTACGTCCGTATCCTCTTCTTTAACCCGCCAGAGCGGCGGAAGAGCCCTGACCTCAGGCGCTGCCGCTTTTTGTGCTCCGATCAAATCGACTCCTCGAATGCTAACAAGGGCATCAGGAGTACCTCTCTATCCACGAGGTGCAGGGGCTTTATGCACCACCCCTCGTCAATCACCACCAGCAGAAATCGACAATCGCGGGACATCCTTATTCTTTTCATCTTCCTCTTCATCCTGTTCATTGAAGGTACAGATAGATCAGCACCAGCAAAAGCAACTCCAACAAGAGGAGCGCATGACCACCATGATTTCTGATGAGTCTATGATTATGCAGGTGTGGAAAATTTCCTTGTGTGGTCGAAAGGCTATGTTGGTGGAGAACAAGCATGTTCTAGGGATTCGAGGTCAAAGGGCAGCATCAGCAGGATGGAGTAGAGAGGCTGTTCGTGTGAATGCGCAGGAACATCATAGAGAATTTGTCTTCTACTTCCCTTCAAGAGAAGTGATACCACGGGATGAGTTGAAGATTCTCTCCGCTATTAGCCAAGGAAGCTTTGGAACGGTTTTTCGGTGTCAATGGAAAGATCGAATTGTCGCCGTGAAACAGGCGCATGGGCCCTTCACCTTAGAGGCCATGCGCTCTGTTGCACGGGAGCTCAATACATTCAGAGCTCTAGGTGACCATCCATTGATTGTCCGGTATTATGGAGTCTGTTTGAATCTAGGATTCCTCGGAATTGTCATGGAATATCTTCCCGGGCCTAGTATCTTTGATATGCTCTATCACGATAAAGCATTCGTCCAAGCAGAAATCAGGCTTAATCTCTGTCGGAAGCTTGTCAGTGCGGTCCACTTCATGCACCATGAGAAGAGGCTCGTCCATCGAGATCTTAAAACAGCAAATCTCATTCTCGAAGGAACGGTAAGTTACCATTCAATCAAGCCTCACCAAGTCAAGATATAGAGACAGACTTAAAATAGAGTTACATAATCCCTGGCGGATCTACCTATCATTCCTAAGAACGAAAATGACAAAACAGTTGCGAGACCGCCCTGCCCCTCCCCCCCCCGAGGGGGGTTCCTCACCTACTGAGGTCTACGAAGAAGAATCAAGACGACTAGAGTCTCCTCTTGGCTGCACCCGAGTTGGAGGCGACGAACAGCGAGAGCCGAAGAACGTGCAATCGCGCATGCATGCGATACACCTTTGTTGCGGGTCTCTGGTTTTGTCATTCACTCTTCTGTATGTACAAGCGTCGTTGGGTGTAGAGCCAGCCATCATCCAACTTCCTTATCGTCTTACCTACCGCTTTCAGTCATCTGAGATGTATGCAAATCACCACTCCCGTAGTCTCAGCCACTCCCATTGTGTACCGAGTGAAGAAAGGTTTTCGAGTGTCATGTCATTCCATTACCAGTCTGGGGGTGTCACGTGTTGTGTTTTGGCTATCTCTTTGACTTCATTCAGGATGGACTGAGACTTTGTGACTTCGGTAAAACCCGAAGTCTAGGAGCAGACGGCAAGCTCCTGCTAGATGATAATGGTGGATCTCCACGGTACATGGCGCCTGAGTGTTTCTTGAAAGACACAATGATCGATGAGAAAGCAGATATCTGGGGTCTCGGCTGTTGTCTTGTGGAGCTCCTGGGTGGCCCAATACCTTTTGAAGAGATTCAAACAAATGAGGGTAAGCTCATACTGCGAAAAACAGTGATGGATAGACAGTAGTACTAGGAGTGCAGTAGAAGGATGAGTAACGATGATTTAGCAGGAGAGATGCATGCAAGAGGCACTCCGTTTACTTGCGTGGAGTGGTCCCCCACAGGTGTATGCATGCCGATGGTCGATAAATACAACGAAAAGGGTGAGGCCGTCCGTGTGTCTTCGCGGTCATGGAAAAAACTGAGCTTCGATGCAAGATAAACTGTACTTCCCTTCCTGGATATGTTTGTCTGCCGCGGATGAAGCTGGTTGGTACACGGCTTCGTAGACAAGGCAAGAAAAAGGGCTCGGTGGGGACGATAGGCCCCTACACGTTCACATTATTGTTTGGGACATGCGTCGGAACCCGTAGAACTGGAGTTCTGGTGTTTCTCGTGTGTGTTTTTGCAGCCGTTATTGATGCCGTACTCTGCAAGAAACTCCGCCCCATGGTGCCTTCCTGGTTTCATCCGACCGCGCAAAGACTTTTAGCTCGATGTTTTGCCCAGGCGCCCCGAGACAGACCGTCAACCAAAGAGGTCGCGCAAACCCTAGACATTCTCAGCGCTTCTGATCTGAGCATGTATGGGATGCACATCCGTCGAACAAAGTAAGGCGACAGAGGGGGCCTTCTCCGGTCGGATATCCTAAGTGCTACGCAGGTAACGCCGGCTAGCTGGCAACCTGGCGCCGCACTTGGGCCCACCCCCCCCCTCCCTCCGCCTCTCCCGTCCAATTCTGTCTTCTTCGGAACATCCCTACCAATGTCTTCTCACTTCCCTCGAAGGAGCTATCCGGTCGCCGAGCGTTTGAAGCCGCCTAATTCGCCCAGAAGATGGATGGACTTTGGTTCTCCCGGTACATCCTTTAGTTTTTTAGTATCGTGCGTGGTCACAGATTTGTACTAGTCTGTGTATCGCAGGGTCAGCACGGTCCATTTGTGATGGGTCGTTCAGTCAGGCCCGAGGGCTGTGGATGCCATCTCCTTGGTCCTGACGCGTCGCTTGTGCTCTTCTCTAATTGGGGAGCCAGGCTGTTGTTTGATTGTTTCTGAGCACTGCAACTTTGTTAAGTCAGTCGCCCCTCTAGCGAGAGCAGCAGAGGTCTACTGGACTGGGTCCCGATGTCAGGCTGCGTAAGCTGGCCGTCAGCACAACTTGCGAGTTGCCCTGAGTACTGACTCCACAGTCCCACTCAAGCGTCTTGTCCGTGCACTTATCGTCTGACGCTTTCCACAAGCCAGGGTTCGCATTTCCAAAGTGAGTCTAACCTTCCACGAAATGGTAGTAAATGGTCTCCCAACTGTGAGCACTGCTGGTCGTCCGAGCCGGCGTCCCGAGAGGCCAGTAAACGCAGTCACCCGCAGCCACCACTGTGGACAGATCTTGACCACCAGTCTAGTGCCACAGTCAGACGCCGCCGGCTACAGCACGACTGTCTGGCGTCCTGGGGTGCTAAAATGAGCATTTCCGAACAAGCCTGTCGGCGTGACCATGCTCACGGCTACACGGTAACTTATTCCGCACCTGGATTTCGCCTCCCAGCGCGAAGGGGCACGTCCGGGGGCGGCGGGCGCGCTTGGCAGGCGGCGCAACGGAAGGCCCCATGATAGTTCTTCCTGGCGAAAGTTCAGGGCAGACTCTTTGATCCGCAGGCTTCTCGCCCATTTTTTCAACGTTCTTTTCACTACTCCGTACACTCAGCGTATATCTGCTTCAGGAAAAGCATACAGACGCGGCGCCCTGTATTCTACGCGTGCCGTGCAAGAGGATGACAGTGTACCTTCCGAGTGTATACCGTGGCTAGCAACGTCTGCTTGTGTATTTCTGCTCGCCTACAGTTCGGAGACAACGCTCCCTGAAGGCCTCTGCAATGCTGACACACTGTGGAAGGTTTCCGGTCAGTTCATTACGAGCTCGCAGTCGAGTGGCAAACCACAGCAGGGGCGTCACGAAACTTCGATAAATTGTGTGCGACCCTCTTCCCGCATCTGAGAATTTCGATGCTTCGGGAGCATCATATTCCTCTGCCGGGGCTGAGCCAGCGAAATGTTGGCACCGCGCGAGAGATAGCAAAACGCCGAATCCAGGTAGCACGAAACGATCTGATGTGTAGCAGAAGCTTTCCCGGATCGGATCCTGCGAACGCCACTCTCTTTCGACCGCACACACGCTAGTCTGAGTGGTAAAATGGCCCTACTTGTCCCCATAGGGGCCACCGGAGACTTTTCTTTTCCGTTCAGCAGACACCGAGACAGGGTGGCTTTCCCCATGCATGCGGCTGAACTGAACAGTGAAGGTGGTTGAACGGAGCCTACCTTGGTCTTTCACGGGAAACTGTCTTCCCATGGATAAGCCAGGTCAAGGAATAGAGACATGTCCACCACGTCTGGCCCCCCCACGGGAACCTGTTCGTCTCGAGCCCCTGCAAATTCCAATTTCACTCACTTACACGGATACGGTCAATTTAAAAGCTGCCCCGCGCTTTTTTTCGTACGTTTTGTTCTATGCCTAGACGCATACGCTGTGACTCACTACCACACGTTCAGGGCACTTGAAGACCGAAACGTGCGATACGCCGGCTTGCCGGAAAAGATCTTAAGGTGTGCGCGACCCCGCGGCTGCGCGTCGCTGGGAGGTCCGAAGGTGGCGCGGGTGCAGCTCTGGTTATTAGCTCTCTTCCCTTGTACCCGCTTAACTCCTTGTTGCATGACGGGGCTGCTAGAAGAGCGCCACTCACCCGACAGTGGCAGGTTCTAACCCTAAACGTGGTCCTGGTGCAGAGAGAACCTCCGCAACAAGTGATTCTCCTGTCTGTCATGGATGAGGTAGCTTTCTTCATCGTTCACAAGGGATACACAAACAGTAGCTTCTTCTAAGCCTAACGGGGCGCCTGGGGGCCACGACATTCGGATGTGGCTTGGAATTGGCGTTGGAGATACAGATGGTGCCCACGTATACTCTTTGAATCAGGCGTCGATAGGTCTAGCTAGGGATGCAGCTCTTAAATCTTCTCTGGATAGTGTTACATCGGATAATGCGGATCGCTCTTTAACTCCGGGGGAGCCTTTTTTTCTTCTACAGAAAACCGGCAGCAATGGCGGCACTCGACTACGTGGGACCGCATCAGCGGCACGCGCTATACGTAACTCCAGAAAGTCCGGACGCGGAACTATGGGGAACAGTGTTTAGCTCCATTCAACAGGGCGATTTCGAAGGATTTGTCCGGGTACGCCCAGTTACGACTGCGCTGGAGTAGTTGTCCTCTGTTTCGGCGAATGGTAAACTTTTCTCCTTTCCGTTTTCAATGCTGAGAAGACCATAGTTTTTGATATTGTCGCCCGTGGGCAAATGAGTTTCACGCGACAGGAGCCAGAAATGGGTTGAGCGACGGGATCAGGGGCACATGCAGCCTCCTGCCTTCGTCTCTCTCTTCACGCCACCTACTCATCCCGCGCTCCCGTTAGCTAGTCTGGACAGCAGTTCGTAACACCGTAGTGCTCACTGGCGGCCAGTGCGACGGCGCTGTGCTCCTTTTCCCAGACTGCGCCTGGCCCGTAGCTATACGGTTCTACGGGATTCAGCCAAATCAACACTCGTCTGTGTAGTGTCACGGAAGGAGCGTCTCCGTAGCAGTGGTGTAAAGCACCTTTCTGCGCCATGCCGTTCACGGAGGTGGCGCACGCTCCGTTTGCGTGTCGGACGTGGGAATACAGACACTGACGAGTGTTGCACCGGGAGGCCATCAGAACAACGAGGCATCTACTTCCACATTCAAGAAAGATGATACGCCAGGAGCCGCTTCTCCGGCCGAGGTGGAGATTTTCGGGTATCAGTCCATCATTGCGCACGCGGCGGCCTTCTCGATGGAATGTCTGGTGTACCTCCTCGAGACCTGCATGTGCGACCCCAATCTGCGCAGCTCAGGTCAGCTGCAGACACTTCAGGGGATCGCTCGCTCGTTAACGGCCTTCGAAGGCAATCGCGTCGGACAATTGTCCACGAGGCCTGGCCCCGCGTTTTTTTCGTCACTCACTATAAGTCTGCTGTGTCTTTTTCCCCAGCATAGCGCTTTCCCCTTCCTCTTAATACTAGCTTTCCCCGGTTTCACTCTATGAACAACGTACCTCAAAGTGACTGGCTGCATAGGGAAGTTCTGCACTCCGGACAAGGTCGCTCGATTCTATATCTGGCTCGTAGGAGTATGCTGGGCTCGGTCTGTTCTTGATGGCCTGCGTCGGTCCAGGAATGAAAGACCAGACCCCCATCTTCAATGCTCGGGGAGACTGCATCGCCTACCTTCTGTCCCGCGGCGCCGATCAGTACGCCTGGGATGTCGATGGAGATACAGCGTTCACAGCAGCCATCAAGAGGCACGACTACGACCAGGTACCGCAGTGACATGCATTAAGTATTCGAAGCAACCAGCACTCTCAAGTGAGGCCCGAAGGGTGTCACCGCTGCTGAGCAGCGACTGGCTGCTATCTCTAAACCAACTATGGTGCGGATCGGAACTCTGTTCAGCTCTGTTCAACGCGGGTGTGCCCGCTTCTTCCACATCCGCCCTGGCGCGTGATGCCCTCGCGCGACAATTCGGAACACGACACCAGCGGGATATATTTAACACTTAGAAGTCGGAGTGCGGCGCTGTGGCCCCGGGGCGCGCCTATCTTCAAGCAAGCTCACGCCCATCACAGGTGTACTTCTGGTCGTGCTTGTCACACAGCTCAGTTCATGGGCTCGTACACCAAGTTTTTGTATTCTCGGAATTAGTGACTGTCTGCTCGAACAGCTTTGTATAGCTTTTATCTGGTCGGTTGTTGTATGCCAGGCTGTCGAGTTCCTTCGCTTTGGCATGGATCCCGGAGCCACTGATGCATCGGGAAACACCTGCATGATACTGGCCGCGCAACAAGAAGATTCTTTCGAGCAGGAACCCTTCTGGGATGAGTTCTTCGACCGTTACTGCCCGTCGAAACCCCAGGACGTGCCTGCTCTTCTCAACCACCAAGGCGACGCAGGGGAGACGTGCCTCCGTGTCGCGGCAGCCCTTGAAAGAACGAGTCTAGTTTGCAAGCTCTTGTTTTGGGGAGCCGACCCTTCGATCGAGAACCAGCGTGGCCAGTCCGCCAAAATTCCGCCTGAGTGGATGGACGACGTGGGCCACAACCCTTTGCTCGATACTCTACCTGACCCAGAAGGTAGACAATCCGCGCGACAGCAAGCCAGTACACCACCGTCTTTCCGAAGGTGTGACGCAGCCATATTCTGAAAGCGAGCCACTCACTAATCCAGGCAGCACAAAAGCAGTTCCAGGTAGTGCGGGGTAGCCCAGGTGGGCGTAGGAAGACTCCGGTCGTGTCCGGAACAGCACCGTTGGGGCGCAACACTGGAACCGTACTGCTGCAGAAGTACCCCTTTCGGAGCCTCGGTAAACCCCCATCACTTTGCGCTCCGATGGTCGGGTCCTCTTCTTTGTCGCACAAACATGGAGATATCAGCGAACCAAGAAACGGCTGCTGTGGCCAATCTCGTTAGACTTGGAGAGATTTGTGGTTACCGCCTTTCTCAGCACGTGACTATGCACCGTCTTCCAGCATCTGACGACGTTGTCTCCAAACCGGGGTCACCGAATGCCGAGGAATGTGGTACACGAGCGCATTCACCTTCAGAGACTCCGCCGGCCTAGCGGAGCTCTTGTGTTTCCAATGGCAGATTTATCCCCGGAGCAGACCGACGGCTCCCCAAAGATCCCGGAAAGCGAACCCGACGTCATCGTGACCTCTGATAGTCCCTCACAACTCGTCGTGAAATCGAGAAGTGGAGAACAACCCTCGAGACGAGATTCCGCAAACAGTTCGGAAGTACTGCTGCAGAGAGAAGCTGAGCCTGCTGAGCAATGTTCACCTGGTATCAGACCTGCTGAGGGCCTGCAAACCTTGACTCGGCTGCCCATGTCACGGGGCCCTCACTGTCATGGGGAGCAGCCAGGTCAAGACTGGGGATGGGACGTGCCTGCTCCCTGCAATGGCTTCCGCAAACTGCTTCCCCCATTCAAACTCTACTGCTGTTGACACCTTTCCAGGCTTCGGCACACCACATGGAAACTCAGGAAGACACCAGCACGCCCGACCGCAGCCGCACCTCACTCGCCACGTGGGCGTCTCGCTGAGGCAGCAACGCAGGAGGTAGCCTGGGGCTGTCGTCTCAGAGTGGGGTACGCTGGTGTGTACTTTGGCTACCCGAGTACAGACATGCCCGAGAACTCACCGGCGAGTGGCGCACCTGAAGGCCCTCTTGAGCCCCCAGACAATAATGACTCCTGTAGGCACGAGAGAATCAGCGGTTCTGTTCTTCACGATCAGCCGGGTTCGGAGAATTACCTGCCTGGGGACGACGGACAAGAGAGCTACGGTGGACCACAATCAACTTCAGCGCCAGAGACGGCGAATGCGTCCGCTGGGCCACCCAGCGGTCCCGCTGAGGACCGGGATCTTCGTACACTCGCTGGGACAGTCTCGGAGGCCGGCCTGGAAGGAAACTCCCACCCGGAAGAACCCTCGGAGCCGGGAGACCCAACTAGCTCCCGGACGGCTGTGCCGGACGAGGCTGCGACGCGGGTAAGGCGACCTGGTCACGCGGACGGAGGAAGCTCGATCGAAGCGGTTGAGGGAAGATTCTGTTGTCGTGAATGGCCAGCGACAGTCTACTAGTCGGTTTCGGGAAGGCTGGTCGCCGACTTTGCTGTGTGTGTGCTCATCTCTAAGAACAAGCTCACTTCGGAGAGCCTAGAGTGTAGCGCGGGCTCTTCGTGCCTTCTCGTGGCAATCTGGGAAGAGTGGTCTGCAGCTCTGCAAATTTAAGGGGGGGTCTCCCACCTAGAACCTGAAAAATATGAATACGACCTCAGCTAGTAATTGTGCATGGAGCCTTTGGTTAGTCGAACTCTTCTGCGTACTACTAATCAGCGAGTATTCGGGACTACCTTTCTGACCAGGCCGTGAAAGTGCACTGACCAAGCTGCCGGGGGTGTTCAGTCTGCGAGCGCACTCACAGGTTGTGGTTCCTCATTCTCAGGACACGAGAGGAACACCGGCTTCTGCGCACGAGGCGTGGGTGAATGCGGAAATAGAACGCTTGGACACTAACTATGAAGAAATGTCCGTTGAAGCTGAGAAGCTTCAGGAGCAGTTCCAGCGCTTGAAAGATGAGAATAACAGGCTGGAGAAGAAGCTCGCAATGAAGTTCATGACAACCGGAGACTTTCCTGTATATAGAGCTCAGACTGGTGACCCTCGGCTAACGAGTGCGCAGTATTTCTCCACGCTCCGTACGCTGGATGCTGCTGAGACAGAGAAGGAACAGACTTCGGCGCTGACCGCGGAGAAGGCGGCTCAAGAGAACAATCGACTGGAGACACACCGAGAGAAAGTGGAGGAATGCAGAGCGGCGTTCAGGTAGAGAACAGATGGAAGAAGCGGCTACATGAGCGTGCAGACGGACAGCGTCGCGATTGACGCACATCAGCTTCAGAAGTTACGGCAGTTGAACACCTCTGCAAGCAGAAATCCACTTGGGCGGTTCCCCTTAGCTTCTCCAGTATACCCCATGCTACCGTCCCCGCTCTAAGCTTGAGGAAACGAAGCTATAATCGACTGTGTCATACTCAGTACAGGACCATCCGTGAGAGCACTAGTGCGTAATAGGTTAGCCAGTACGCCAGAACGACCCTAGAGCGACGTGCCCGGTGTGTGATGTGGTTTTGCGCAACTGACCAGGAGTTTCTTGCAGAAAGTAGCTAAGAACTCGCAAATGTCACGAAGTGGAAAGCAGATTCCTGACGCAATTCTGGATCAGCTGATGCAGCTGGAGGAAGGGAAGACTGAAACGCTACGTGAAGCTCGTGTAGCCGTCGCGAAGCTGAAGCATCAAGTCGATGTGCTCCAGCAGCTCGCCACAGAGGATGATCTCCAAGAACAGTTCCATGTGATGGATTTTGAGCAGCTAAAAATTGAGAACCAAGCACTGAACGAAAAGATTGTGGAGCGGAACGAAGAGATCAAAAAGCTCAGGTCCATCATAGTCTCCTCCGTGCAGGTGAGTCCCCAGACTCAGTGCGGTTAGGGTTTAGGGTTCGACATGGTTTGTCGCTTCATCGACAAGATTATGAAAGCCGAATGTAAGAGAACGCTGCCAGATGATCAGAGTAGGCTCGAGCACAGGTCCACGGACCACTGCGGCTTCAGCGGAAGAACCGTGGGATTTCTGCAAACAGTCGTGATGCCTCGAAACCCTGACTTGCAGCGGGTGCGACGACGCTCGTGAAGAGCAGCAGAGCACATGGTGCGTTGGCTTGCGTGTGCTGCAACCGCTATGTCCCTGCTGTGCAGTTTATCACTCACTGGAGAGAGAAGGTCCACTTTCTCGCCCACGAAAACGCCCGCGCCGCAGAGGAACTTACGCAGCTCGACGCGGAGGTCAGTAACCAACGCGATCTTATTAGCAAATCGAAACGGGAACGAGACGAGTACCGCTCCGAGAACGAAAAATTACGGCAACAAACGGACATAATCAATTCTGATGTCCTTACTCTCGACTGGGAGAGCCGCCAACAGCGCAAGCACGACCTGCAGCTCGAGGTACAGCGCCCTCACCCGCAGCTTCTCGGCCCCACTGCTTTGCTACAGATATATCCTGCACGTCTAAAGCTCAGACCGCTACGCAACCCTACGAACTGTTCACGAGTGCCCCCGCAAAAACCACTGCACAGGCGTAATTCCACCGCTTACGCACATGGCCACTCTATCTACCCTTTCTTCATTTGACAACTCTTCGCATCCACGAGAACTATTTCACTATCCTGCTGCTCGCTCAGTTGTTTCTTCTCTACAGCTACAGAACCTCCAGAAGAAACATGTCGACCTCTGTTCCCGTAAGGCCGCCATCGCTTGAATACAGCTTCAGGACCGCAGCCTGCAAACCGAAACAGCGCTTCACCTGGGACTGACGACGTCTTTTTTTGTCGGAATTTGTGTCCGTATCATCAGTTGATGGCTGCACCACCGTCTATCGGTTTCTTCGACGCGTCGTTCAGGCGGTCCAAAACATACACCGGATTAACATAGCGAACATACATGTGCGAACAGAATGACGGCGCTGTCTTGATGCCGTTGCAGTTGTCCAACGCCATCTCTCCGAAACATTTTGCGATGTGATTACGTGGCAGTCAGCGTTACTCCAGTACAACAGAACAGCATGGCGTTCCAGAGATCATCCGTATGTCGAGGAGCGTTCACGCGAGTGAGACAACAACCCCAACCAAACGTGGCACGATAAACGGCCACGCAGGAACATAGGCAGAGGACCATTCAAAACATGCGAACTTCTTGGTAACGGTTGAGACTGGCCACGACAGCGAGCCATTTAGGCCGGACACGAAGCTCCTGTCCTTACAACTGCGGACAGGAACCCCTTCCCCTCCCGGTTATCCCAGAAATGATCAAGTACAACTTCTCTAGTCGAGGATTAACACAACGATGAACACATACAGGACGCCCTCCGCGACAGGCAATGTCTCTCACTCGGGCAAGCACACCACACTGTCAACTTTCCCACCAACACACCACCTCTATTGTCCCAAACACGAAGACTCTAAACATGTCTCAACGGCTGTCACTGCCGCCTAGAAGCACTTGCGATGCACGATGCTCGGTCCCGACTCATCGTACTCATCCTTGGTGATCCACATTTGCTGGAAAGTAGAGAGGGATGACAGGATCGACCCTCCGATCCAGACAGAGTATTTACGTTCGGGTGGAGCCACGACCTTGATTTTCATGGTTGAAGGAGCAAGCGACGTGAGCTCCTTTGTCAGGCGCTCACCGATGCCCTCGTACATGGTAGTTCCGCCAGACAACACAACATTGCCGTACAGATCTTTTCGGATGTCGACGTCGCACTTCATGATAGAGTCGAAAGTCGTTCGGTGAATGCCTGCCGCTTCCTTGCCCAAGAAGGATGGCTGGAACAAGGCCTCTGGGCATCGGAACCTCTCGTTACCAACAGTAATGATATTGCCGTCCGGAAGCTCGTACGACTTCTCAATGTCGCTGGAGTCCTCAGCAGCCTGGAAAGCATAGTTGACATGAACGCATGGCAGCGAATGAAACGAGTGGGGACATGGCGTGAAGACTTCTCTCGAAAACGATGACTGAGCTTGTCTTCACACACGGACTGGTGGAACCTACATCTTTACGGAGAGAGACGCGTCTAAAAACAGCGTGCACACGCCACTATACTTCAGGAATACGGACCTTGGCTACCTTCTGCTGCTATCAACTGACACTCAGCCATAAGGAAGTCCATACTCACCTTCATTTCTTCGTCGAAGTCCAAGGCAATGTAGCAGAGCTTCTCCTTGATGTCACGGACAATTTCCTTCTCGGCGGAGGTGGTGAAGCCGTAGCCGCGTTCATGGAGAATCTTCATCATGTACTCGGTCAAATCACGGCCAGCAAGATCAAGACGCATAATGGCATGTGGCAGGGCGTACCCTTCGTAAATAGGGACAGTATGAGACACACCATCTCCACTATCCAACACGATACCGGTGGTACGCCCGGATGAATACAGAGACAGAACAGCCTGAATAGCAACGTACATGGCAGGAACATTGAACGTTTCAAACATAATCTGTGTCATTCTTTCACGGTTTGCCTTCGGGTTCAAAGGCGCCTCCGTAAGAAGGACCGGATGCTCTTCAGGAGCAACACGAAGTTCGTTGTAGAAAGTGTGATGCCAGATCTTCTCCATATCGTCCCAGTTGGTCACAATCCCATGTTCGATTGGGTACTTCAAAGTCAGAATACCTCTCTTGCTCTGCGCTTCGTCACCAACGTAGCAATCCTTCTCTTCCATTCCCACCATAATACCGGGATTCTTGGGCTTCCCGACAATAGACGGGAAGACGGCACGTGGCGCATCATCACCGGCAACGCCAGCCTTAACGTTACCCGATCCATTGTCCACCACCAAAGCTTGCACCTCCTCGTCTGCCATTTTGTTTCGAAATAAAAGGAAGCACAGGCGAAAGCAAAGAAAAACAAAACAATAACCTGGATGGAAATGGAAGGGAACAGAAACGACCGCAAACAACCAAAAAGATAACACAACAGGCAGCCGTCGCCGAGGATGTACTAGTTGTAGTAACGGCACCCTCGCTTCCCACCACGACAGCGGAGCAGGGACCTGATGACTGGCGGTGTCGGCAAACGCGCGCCCGCGAACCCGTACAACGATTACGCAGCCCAGGTAGTTGATGTACAGATAGGGGGATGGTGTACACCGTCACGAAGCCACAAACACCCCTCCTATCAACCACTGTGCAACCTGCAACCCCCCCGTGCTGCCGCGCGACCGCACTGACGCTTGCGTGACGTGGGTGACGCGGTTAGGACACACACCGCGCTTGCTAACGCCTATCAGAAAACGAGTCGGCGTTAGCGAACTCCCGCGGGATACCGGTCTAAAAGCGGAAAATGCGCGAACAAAGCGGCAAGCGGAAAAGCAAACATAAGTGAACCTGTTTCCAATGAGGTGCGGAGCTCGCAGCAGTGATTGTGTCGCAATGGTGACGCGGACCAAAAGGTGTTGTGGGTGGCCAGGTAGCCACAGCCAGGTAATGCAGCCGTGTGTGCCAGCAAGCGGAATTACCCAAAAATGGGGGTGGGCCGGTGCTCTCCTATCAGCGCCGTGGGTCGGTGCGCGCCGGCTGGCCAACAGGCGTCGCTGGAAGCAGTCGCGGTGCCGCGCCGGCCAGTGCTTGTTTACCGATGTGCACATCGGCGGAACTCGGGATCTGCTTTCAAGGGTGAGCAGAGCACCTACACTGGAAGCAGCAGAGAATCCCGGCCGAGACGGGTGATCAAGTGGTTCCACCGCGCTTAATAGCCCTAGAGAGGTAACCTTCCGTTGATGGTCGGGAATGAAGTCAGCAATGTCACGTGGCGTGCCGGCCGTCCAAAAGATTAGGAATTTGCGGACCGTTCCACGATTCCCGCGACGCTGACTGGCATCCAACTGGGTTGCAGTGCTCCTGCGTTTCCATTGTGCTGTGTGTGCAAGCAGCGATGGAGAGGCTCATACGGGAGCGGCCTCGTTTGCAGTCAAGAGCGGCCTGGAAAGACCAACTAGCAGCTAGTAGCGGGGGTGTCACCGAACTACGGCGTGGAAATGGAGTAGCGGCACATGTATAGAGCCATTCTTGTGTGAGGAGTGAGTAGCTCACCTGTTCTACGGAGTCGTGACCAGGTGCTCGTACAAGTGCTCACTCAAAATAAGAACACGAAAGCGGTAGCGCAACTGTTCGCGGGCGTAAGGGTTGCTGAGGTTGCATCAGGGCTTACTTCTCTCCATCGTGATTTGCTGTGATGGGTAAGAGTTGACGTCTTCGTGATGCAGTCGGCGGAGTCGCGCAACAGCACTCAGTCGGAGTGGAGCCCCAGCGCCGGGCTCATTGACACGGTCACAAACGCTCGAGACCCTTCCAGGAAAGAGACTGTTTACGGCTTCGACGGTGCACGTGATAGGAGCATCGCGAATGCATATGCGCAGGGAGATCACAAGAGGGAGCGTAGGGTGCTCCGTACCTCGCAAGGATCCTCTTGTGCTTGCTGGGTGCAACTGGGGGGCTTCGACGAGGCGGCGGGCTGGCTGACAGCTGGCATCGGGCGTAAGAAAATTTTCTCTGCGATTGGTGTAGACGGACAACAAGCAAGGAGTAAACAGGCACGATGGGAGACGCCGTGTTAGCACTTCGGGTGGACGGTGATATTGCACACTGACATCTCAAGGAGAAATTGTGCAGTTCTTTCCCCCGTGAAGCGTCAGGAAAAGGAACAAGACGCAGCTTAAAAGACAATTAGCCCGCCCGCCGGAGGTGATTTGTTCTAGGTGGCTTGCAGCAGCCACACATCCGCGTTAGGA
The DNA here is from genome assembly GCF_002600585.1 of Cystoisospora suis. NCBI lineage: Eukaryota > Apicomplexa > Conoidasida > Eucoccidiorida > Sarcocystidae > Cystoisospora > Cystoisospora suis. Next base: position 20,144 of record NW_027158038.1, read on the forward strand.
TTGTTTCACGAATAGCGGAGATACCTTCGCTGCAGGGCCCTCGGGGGAGAAACCCTGTACCGTGCAGTCTCAAATACATAGACACCACATTCGGTACGGGGTGTTGTTGAGGCCCGAGGGCGCAAGCTGTGCTACTTGAATTTGAGCGCTCGTCCAACGTCCACAGGTTAGGCGGTCACTGCGTAACTCCGAAAACGTGGTAGCGCCAGGGGGATGCATTTTGTGGTCTGCACTGGATAGCGGACAAGTCCTTTTTGTCTGCGAAGCCTTCTCCCTCCACAAGCATCATAGTCCACTGTCCCATAGTAAACTGGGTGAATACCGGTGTGCCAGCCGGAGCTTCCATCTCCGACAGGCTGCTGGTGTGCAGCCTAGTTGTCTTTGTGTTCAGGACCCGTGGACTTGCCGAGCGTGACCGGTCATCAGGATTCGTTAGAAGGGCGGAGGGCTGCGGACTGCCAGGGCAGCCGTATACTAGGCGACCCAAGGGAGACAATTGGACCTGGCACATTGAGGAGGGAGCTTTATGAGAGACGGAAGTTACGAACGCACGGCCAGGGGGAAGGGGACCCGCCACGAAAAAGCACGCGGACTGAGGGCAACCACGCCTGCTAGCATAACGCACCCCGTTCCCGCGAGGCCAGGAGGGGGCAGATTTTTTGCTGTCTAGATGTATGGCTAAATAACGTCCCGGTATCTTATATTTACATCAGTAGTCCTTAATCGCAGGCAAGTTTATCCTCCAGTTGCCCTTCTCTGTCTACCTCAAGCAGAGCTATCTATCCACACCTGTAAAGAAAGGGTTCGGACCTACTTTTACAAGGCATACCCGACCTTCGACGGTTATACAGTTTGTATGCACCGAGACTACAGAAGCAATCCCCCGAGATAGCAAGTCGTGGCAGCGGCTTGGGTTAGGGTTATCCAATTCCGTACGTATGGGTTGTAGCAACGCTTGGACTGGTCAGCCTGCCGCGGCGCCATCGACATAAACGAGGTTGTCATACAAAACCAGTGTACAGCTTCCCGAGAGAAGCACGAACCCTGAGAGGGTCACTATTTACTGTAGTTGTCCAAGGCTTACGATGCAGTGAGGCTCAGGGCCACTTTGCTGGAAAGGTCCGCGTCTGAAAGGCTTTGTTGAACTCCGCTTCCTTCATCGGGCATTTATTACCTTCGGTGTTCAGCATGAAGAGAACCAACAAAGTTTCCAGGAAATGTCACAGGTAATAGGTGAACACGTGTAAAAGGGAAGAGGAAGGGTTAGAGCTGCTTGCCTTTCAATATCACTGTTTGGCCTGGGAAATTTGATGCAGGCGTGTCCTGTCGTCCCTTGCGGACAAGGCGCGGCTGAGAGCCACGGTTGTACTAGTTGGCTACCTTTCCCGGTCTCCACTAACTCACGTGAATAGCAGAACTGGCTTACATAAACAAGTTTCTCCCATTTTAATATGATTGTCATGGAGGCCATGGGAGCCTGGACGGGTTACTTCTTCGCGGCTCAGGGGACGCTGGACCGCCGCACCAGAGCTAGCTACCTAGACACAGCTTTTCTGGCTTGTTAGCCCGGCTGGTGTCCTCAGCTAGCACGAACAAGCAAAAGGCCTCCCGCTGGTCTTCATTGAGCTGCATGTTGCATTGACCTGACCCTTTTGCCTCTTTCGCCGGTTCCCCCTCGCGAAAAAAAAGAGAACCAGAGTATCCCAACTGCATTTGCAGACCCCAGCAGGTAGAAAGCTTTGTCTCCCAGCCGGGCCTCGTGGTCTGTTTCTCTTTCTTGTTACCGCGCTGCTGTCTAGATTCTTCGTCGGAGACCATGTAAGCGTTTTCTGCTCTTCAGGCCTCCCGTAAGCCCCGTGGAATTTTCCGCAGATGTGAATGTGATGATGCTCTGTTAATTCCTTGCGTACACTCCCACTGGGGGAAGGCCAGAAGGCTGCCATCACCGAGCCTGGCACTGTGTCGTTTTGCCTGCTCCTCCAGGGCCGTGGAGCCCCTTTCTTCATCCTTCATTCTTTCTCGTGGTTGGCTCGTTTCAAGAGGGCTTTGTTAGCCTTACAAGCAACTTTCCTTTCTCGCAGCAAACCCTGTGTCCCTATGTGGGTACAGGCCTGTGATAAGAGGTCTGTTTTGTCTTGCTAAGCCTGACTGCTGTTTCTCATCTTCCATCCGTTGAGTTGCCACCTGTGTCCAGGCTGAAGGAGTACAGAACAGTATATCGGGCAAAGATGAGTCTTTCCAAGCATCTGTCCTTTCTTTCTTTGCTTCTCATTCACTCTTTCCTTCACTATGCTTGTCTTGCAAGCGCGGATGAACAGCCTCGAGGATCCCAGGAGGCAGCCGGTTCCTCGTCGTTTGGAGACGAAACTTCTGACGGTGATGACGCTAGTGACAGTCGAAGTATTCTGAAAATTCCGTCAAGTGTTAATCCTCAATACGGTCCACGATGCGATATCTTCCGCGGAGTAGAACCTTTCTGGGTCCCTCCCGTAACAGGTAGCCATCACTACTGGCAACGTACCGTATTGCCTGTGCGTACAACGCCCGCCTTAGTAGACCTGCGGTCATACTTTACGGTCGGAATGTATGAAGCGGCACCTCAAGTCTCCTTGTTCTCTCAGGCCTCTGCGGGTGCTGGAGGGGAGTCCGGGGTGCATGTACCGAAAAATAAAGTCAGAGCACCGACTCTCGAACCTGAATCATGGAAGGAAGCCCGTGCCCTAGCACAGTTCTCGGACATCATTCATTGCCCGGATGTGGTAATACGTGCAATGGAATCAGCATTGTTGTGGGTTCTAGACCGTGTGGTTTCTTCGTTGGATCTTCCTCATGAAGAAGATCAGAATTGGTTGAAGAGGCCAACTGGCTTAGGCGACACCATCCAATTAGTCGAAGAGTGCCGTCGCATACAGTCTTCCTTTCTATCTGTACAACAAACTGAAGAGGGAGATCTAGCCACCTCTATTTCTGACCTTTTAGGTATGATTGAAAAAGTCTTCAAAGAAGATATGGTACGACGAGTGCGGTTTTGGGTGGTTGCGGCCAATCGCCCTTTGCCTCATTCAGACGAAGGATGTGGATTCTACACACACGAACAAGAGACCAACGCGTGGCTTCTCTCGAATAAAATCTTGCATAAAACAAATGTAATCACGACTAGTGTTATTGACTCAGAACTGGTGGATTGTCAGCATATTCAATACACTTCTGCATCACGGCCCACTCTCCAGGTTCTCTTCAAAGGCAACGGCGACAAGAACTACAAACAGCACTTCTGTTCATACTCAGTAACGGCATGGCTGGCGTATGCTATCAATAGTATGAATGCCGCGGTTCTTCCTTCTAATGCAGCGTCTGCAGGAGACCAATTGCGAAGGATGGCCAGGGAACTCCAGGCACATCCCCACTTCAATTCCCTGCCGTCCCAACTTGCCGATCTTGTTGCTTTTGGGAGCGAGGAGTAAGTGCGTAAGTGACGGTGATGCTTAGAGTAAATACATGGGCGCCAACATGAAATCTGTTTTGCTGACTCCCATCTAGAAACGTTCTTATGCGATGGTAGCCCAAGATGTCGACTATTTTCATGGCATGCATGTCGACTGTTGCAATAGTTCTTGTGGGCGAGATGGATTCGAATGATTTCTTTGAGGAGAGCGAACATCGTCTTGTCAGTTCCTTGACCATTCCAATGTTGACTGTGCTTCGTGGGATTGAGGGACCGAGAAGAAAGAGCAGTCTACCACCCAGTCGGTTCAGGGTGGGAGGGCTTTCATCACTTTCTTAGCTCTTTATCCCATCAAATGACTTCCGCTCTACGTACACGTCAACCTTCCTGAAGAGACCCCCGCAAGTAGGACAAAAGGTTGGCTGTGTTGGCTATGGATTCTCGGGGACCACACTGGTGCCCGAGTTTTTTCTCGAAACACTGCGACCTCCCTCTGTTGGTTCCAATCCGTGTGTGTTGTGTTGCGTGCACACATAGAGATACCGTGAAGGCCAATCGTGCTCCCGATGTTATTTTCGGACGTCAAAAGAAGGCAAGCCAGCGCTGAGTGTTAGTTTCATATGCGTGCTTGCGCAAAGAAAGTGAAGAAGTTGATTTTCTTATTTCGGACTCTCGGGACAAAACGACGTAGCAGTACAGTTGTTGCTCTCCCGGTCCGGTTCGCATAGCATCACGCTCATCCTGTCTACCATTTCCTCACTTCTGCCCGGCCGTCCTTCTCTAAGGGGAGGGCGGGCCGCTTTGATGTTACTGGACGGAGAGGGAGGGCCTCGTGCAGCCTTCACTCCCTACTGTGGCACATCTCAGCTCGGCTTTCGGACTAATTTTTTTGGGGACATAGTGTGCGCTTCCATACACAGCCAATCTTCGTATCTTGAAGAGTGAAATACCTTGAGTGTAGTAGCCGGTGGCTGTTTCTGGAAGATGATAGTCTACCCAGCTCAGGCCCCTCCCGGCTTCAGAGCGAACGACGTCACCCGGTCTCTGCCGAGAACCTGTGTACTATAACATTCACCTTTTCCAGAGGGCCGAAGGCTCGCTGACCTCATGAGAATGACATAGCTATAACTATTCACAGGATTTGCTGCGTGGTGCCCCCAGAACAAAGAAGTAGCTAGGCGAATTTACATCGCGCCGGCGTGACTGCCTCTCCAGGCAGGATTCGCCGCGGAGAGTACTCCACGGAAAGCGCCTGTGGCGTGACGCTGACACACACACTCACTCGTCGTCCAAGCGAACACCACGCTTCGTGGGGACGTGGTTGTGACTCCCAGAAATATATAAGCTGTTCACGAGAGCGTGCACTCCTCGCACGAACCGTTTGGTCCCTCCGAAGTGGGGGATTGAAACTGATCACCCGGCAGTCACATGACAAAAACGACGTTGAGCCGTCCGAAGAGTGGCCTCTCCTTCGGATCCGCGAAAAGGTGAAAGAACACGAAGCCGCAAGTTGTCGACTCTCTCCGATGGTACTTGCGAAACAGGGAGTACCGCTGGGGCGCAAGATTTCGTCTGTGTCCATAGTTCCGAGGGCGGGGTGCGACCCACTGAGATGACATGAGCAGGCGAAAAGTCTGTTCTAAACAACAATCGTGTCACTCTCTACCCAAGAAGAGAGTTCCGCCCAACGACCTCGTCGGGGACGGTGAATTTAAGAAGATAGTAGCGCTTCAAGGTTGACAGAATGTGAAGGTAAAGGATTGAAAGCATGAGAATATTGACTAGTCACACATCTGCGCGCCCTTGCGCATGCATGGTTTATTTCATTATACCGCTTTAGCCTTCCTGACGGACAGTTCCTTCTAATAGCAGAATCGAGGACCTTCGCAGGCCGCTTCGACGGGGGCACGTCTGTGGGACTCTGCCATGTCCGTTGTTTTCCGTTCTTTGCTTGTTGTCCGGGCCCACTCTCATATAGCTACAAAGCGAACTACACTTTCCAGTCTGCGCGCAAGTGTGCACCTCCAAGACGGTTCGGAGGGCAAGAATCTGACGTGTTCGGTTCGACTTTCCTGACAGGTCGGTCGGCTGCCATGCTCTGGCGACACGCGGTTCCTGCGCCTTTCTTCGGACCGCGGTGCCGGAGAAAGAGGGGGATCTCAACAGGCGATTCAAGCCTTGAGTTTCATGTGTTCCGAGCGTAACCTGAAGTAGTTAGCGAACACGCAGATCTGCTAGCGCGCGCTTTCTTGGGCGCGAATCGTGAAGGGGTCTCCGGACGCACTCACGAGGATCCTTCGGACCTTTACCTCTCACTTCTCTGCACTCAGGACGTTTCGTGGTGGACTGCGCGCCAGAACCGGAGCTACCTCGCAACTCGGAACCGGGGTGAGCGCTATATAGCGCCGCAGGTGGCGGTGCTGCCTAACCGACTGGGGTGGTTGATGCAGAAGTCAGCCCCGAGTAGGGGGCTATCCAGCCGCCCGCTGTGACTGTTGCCGGTGACTTCACCGACCAGCAACCGGTTGGTCGTTTAGAATTTACCAGGGGGACGGCTGCACCGCAGTTTCGTTTGAGTGTGGGGAGGCCCCACTTGACAAGCACTCTTCCAACAGGTGGTAGTAGCAAAACGTGAAGCACAGGCAGACGACGTAAAATTACTGGAGAAGAAGCCCTGCTTCCAACACGCGAGAGAACTATGCACCCCACAGGCCCGACAGAAGAAATGATGAGTGACAAGGCGACGTAGCAGACTCCTGGCAAGGTGAAAAGAGAAAGGATGAGCAGGAGTGACAGCATCCGACTAGACAACCTGAGAGAAGACGCTTACTATGCAGTCGGACAGGCGGTTCTGTCTTGCCCTACGCGCGTTCTGGTTTTGTACCGGCCTGCGCGTGATTATTACGGTGAGATAGTGTGCTTCAGAAAAAGTCGAACATACAACCACGGAGCAGACGCTCCGCAGAACTCTGTTATTATTATAACCTCTGTCGAAGGGCTCGCATTTTTTCCATTCGGCATATTCCCGTAAAGCATTGTTTTGTGCCTCATACGGAACGGATAAGTTTCCTCTCGTGTCCCCGCTGTTGCAGAAGAGAACAGTGTCACACTCACCACCGTGCAGATAACTGTAGATATACCAACTTGGACACGGAAAAACGTCCTCTTGATGACAAGACAGGGTGTCGGGATCTGTCTGTGTTCCTTGGCGAATCCGGGCCGGTCTAGTTTCCGCCGTTGGCAATAGTACATCGGCCGCAGGAAACTTGTAGTGTTCACGTGCCTGCTCACAGGCACACCTCGAGAGGGACAGAGGCTCGCTTTCGACTGACGTGGGGTGTCAAGGAATCAGGCTAATACATGTCCCGAGGTACCGTACTTCGGAGGATGACCACGCGTCTCCATCCCCAATCATCTCTTGACTGCTTCAAGGAGGTCCGGCCAAAGAGGGTCCTCTCTTGATTCCCAGGCAGTGTGGCCGTACCCGTCCAACTCCGGCACCATTGTCCGCCCGTTGGTCGTACATGACATATAGGTATACATACATCCACACATACATAGATACCACATATTCGTGCAAGTATACCACATACATGTACATAGTATATATTCATGGATCTATTCCACACAGTTTGTCATGGTTCACAAGAATCTCCTCCGATCGCTGACTTGTCCTAACGGACCGACGCACACAGTAGGTCACTGCAACGCCAGAAGAACATACGGGACCGATCACGGATGGTCGGGGTCTCCACCGCGCCGGCACAAACGGAACCAACTAAGATCCCTGGACGTGGGTACAAACGGGAAAAAGGCATCCAGAGTGACAGCATCCAATTTGGCAGCCGGTATCTCACACCCAGCGTTTCTGGTAACTTCGGATTCGCAAAAAGGAAAAATGAGAATTAAGATCTAGTTCCCTACGATCGCCAGTCTCAAGGATCCGCGAGAGCCGTGTATCATACTCTTTCTTCCCAGGTGAACTCGCTGCCAGTACAAGACGACAGGGTAGCAACGATAACCCAGCTCAACTATCCCTTCTGCCCAGCCCGAACACCGCTTTCCGACTTGGCAACCGGCACACGAGCTATTCTGTCGCCTGAGCAGTAGCCACTCTCACTCTCCTACCGTCTCTCCTCAGATGTGTATGAATCATAATGGTCGTCATGACAATTTTTATGGCGAAGGTGTCCTGTCCTACGCCTCTAATCAACTTCAAGATATGACGGCTCTGTGGCTTCAAAACGGGAAGAAAGGGTCTCTGAGAAAGACTACACTTCTGTTTGACAGAAAGGTAGCAATACTACACCGACTGACCGCGATCCAGAGAGGAGTTTTCCGTACAAAAACATCTTTTGTCGGGCCATCATAAGTTTGAATAAGTCGAATAAACTAACGGAGAACTTCTGAAGAAAAAGAATCATACGTGTGACTTGTTGGGACAAAAACAATTCCCCCTCCATCCGAGAAGAAACTCACTGTCCTTTCAAGAAGGTGCCGAAGCGGACGCCACTATGGTACTTGTTAGGCTCTACCAGTTACTGAATCAAAATTCTCTTTGAACGAACACACAGCAAAACTCAAGAATCTCTTCAGAGAGGAAATAAAAAAAGACTTTTTGGACACAGACGCACCATCGACTGAAGACAGGAACCTCTCGGTTCTGTACACTGAGATGCCCGCCGTCTATCATTCACATGGACCCTACCTTTGCAAACTCGGAACAACTACTATTCGAGTTCTCTTGCCTATGCCATTGTAAGAAAACTTCTCCAGCACACCCGCTTATTCACCGCACATGACGTCACAAAGCGACCCAGGAGGTGAGGCTGTCTTCCTTCGAAAACCGCAGTGTTTCCGCCATCCGGAGTTCTTTTTCACTCATCGCCCTTCTTTTGCTCAATGTTGCTGTTTCTTAAGAAGCCTTGTGAGTTCTCCATTTTCTTTTTGGATGAGATCTTTATAAGACCCCGTCTCAACAATCTCACCTTTCTTCAGGACAACAATATTGTCTGCTATTTGCAACGCCTCTTTACTATGGGCTATGACTACGACCGTGTGAACTGTATTTCCGAGCAAGGAGGGATGACACGTTTCCGGCCCGGAGCCGTTGTCACCGTCTTTCTCGTCTTTTTTCTCGTTCTCACTCACTGTTGCAAAACTACTGCTATGGTCATCTGGTTTCTTGAGAAGATAGCGTAAGGCTTGTAAGAGATGTCTCTCATTATGAGAGTCAAGATGAGCAGTAGCTTCATCGAGGATAAGAATCTTGGGTTGCTTGATCAGAGCTCTTGCTAAACCAAGACGCTGCTGTTCTCCACTGCTGAAAGGTGACAAACTTCCTTCTATTCTCGTGTTTTCATGTGCTGGTGTGAGGTTCTCAAGGATTCCATTGATATTGCATAACTGACAAACCTCCTTGAAGAGGTGGTCTTTAAAGCAAGCCGTCATACTACGAGAGAGGGGCGTCAGGGAGACTTGACCATCACCTACGGATGAAGCTTCCTTCTTTACTTCTTTCTGCTCTGTGGCCATCTCTTCACTCTTCCGAATGCCTGCTGCTGAGTCCCTCTTCCACACACCATAGAACAGATTTTCTTTGATAGTTAAACCACTGAAGAGACAGCTACTCTCAGGGTTGACGATTCCCAAGATCTTCTGTAATAGCACCCGCGTCGAGATCACACTCAAATCAGTACCTGAGCACGCACAGCAGCAGCCAGCCAAGGCAAAAGTACGGTGGAAGTAGCCTAGCTAGTTGTCATATGAAAGAAAAGACCACTGCATGAGATATGAACAAACAAGCCTAGACAGAACGCCAACTGCGGGTGTATGTACACTCTCATATCCTGTTGTCTTTCGTACGTCATGCCGAATCTCAGATCAAATCCATCAATCTACTATATGTCTCCTCCTCGTTCAATAGAATAGACACAACAGATAGAAGAAAACTTGTGGACTGAAACCGATAGAGAAGCGCATACACTCTCATGGAGATGAACATACACTCTTGCCGTCTTTCTGCCATACAAGAGAGGAGATACATATTTCGATAGGACATGTTGACCAACCTTCAAGAGGATTTCACGCTCAACCATACAGCAACTGTACATACACTCACAGAACTTCCTCGCCTTGGTGACGACACCACTAGACTCTTCACATATGGCCAAGGGTGGATCCAGAAGACACGATACAGCCTATGCAAGCACATACGGATGGAGCAACAGCCCATACACACACACACACACCTCTAGGGAATCATTACATACACTCCGCAGGTGTCCTGCCCTTCTCCGATTGAGAGGCATACACACAACTGACTCCATTTTATGAACATTAGATTCGAAGACTAGTAGAGACGCCAACTGACATGAAGGAAAGATTGCGCACGTCTCTGTCTCCATCCGGTCTTTCTTTTCGTTGACAGACATAGATAGATGGATAGACAAAGGAATAGACGGTCAGGTATTACAATGGTAAACAGCGGACTGTCTACAGACCTCTCAACTCTAGAAAGAAGCACACGTGAAGAGGGGCGAAATCCAAAGAACAGAGATGAGATAGATGGTCTCTATCATGAAGCTTTGGGAACAACAAACTTAAGCTTTGCTCTTCCACGGAAGACCACTCCTTCCTTCTCTACAGTCTGCTCCTCATCTATAGTATCTACTCAGCGTAGTTATACGCACACTCCAGGTATATAGACTATCGCAGTACCTACTTCCCTACTTCTTATGTATGCATCTATCTATCTAGTATACTTCAGTCAAGCTCTTCTTGAAAGAAAGAAAGACCCAACGACTGCAAATGAATCTATATCAGTCTCAGCTCTAGACTCCGTCGTCACTTGTTGTCCTTCTCCCCTCTTCCTTCTCTTCTGTATCCGCATGCATACAGATAAATTATATGTCCGTCTTTGGCTAGCCAGCATATGTCTCTGTCGCCTTACCATCGAGTGTAATGACACCTTGAGTAGGATTTATTTGCTTTGTTAAAAGCTTCAGAAGTGTCGTTTTCCCGCTTCCACTTTGTCCTGTGATAGCTGTAATACATCCAGGAGGAATGCTGAGACTTATATTCTTCAAAGAGAGTAAGCCTTCTTCATCTTCTTCATACGTATCCGTCGTCTTCTCGCCTCTTGTTGTCTGTTTCTGCTCTGGGAATTCTTCAAGATGATGACCATCTATGTGTTCGGGTTTCTTTTCATCCCCTCCAGGTGAGCTATTTCCTGCGCTAGGGGTTGGATCGACTATACTCGAGTTCATATCAAGTGAAGTCGTCGTTGCCGTGCTACTTGTGATGTCTGATAAAGAAGGAGAAAGATCGATCATCATCTGAGGAGTAGCCACTTGAGCTAGTGAGCTCGGCGAATCTGCCGTCGTCGCAGAAGAAGAAGACGCAGTCTTTTTCGATATTTCGTTCTTCGAGGTATAAGTAAAAGAAACATTCCTGAACTTGATCTCTCCTTGTAAAGTCTTCAGAAGATTCTCAGCTTCAAGTTTGTCTTCCCTTTCTTCATACGAAGAAAGGAAAGGCAGAAACCCTGGACACGATGACACCTCGGTGTTCGGAGCCGTGCCCTCCTTCTCTTTCTCTTCTTCTTGCTCCTTAGGCATAGTAACAGCTTCCTCTGCGTGGTGCTGATCTTTGTCAGTACCGAGATCATTCTTCTCTTGGCTTCCTATCAGACATTTCCTCTTCTCCTCATGGGGAAAGCAATCCTTCTCTCTTTCGTTCTCTATGTGACCCGACTGTTTCACAAGATTCAAGACTGTATTGATTCTTGAGCCGGCTTGAACAGCTCTATAGAGTTCAGAAGATAAAGATGCTAACCCGCTGAAGCCGACCCCTACCATAGAAGAGTAAACTGCAAACGAAGTTAGGTTCCCGTAGGAGAGCTGTGACGAAAAGGAAGTGACAAAGAGGCAGAGAAGAAACATACGTATGAAGAGAGAAGGAAAGAACACTAAGGGAGAGTCAGTCGGTCTCATACTGAAGCGATGGTAGGTGGCAACAGATACACAGGGATACTATCCCTATATTAGGAGTAGATAAATGCGAGGAAAGGAGTAGAAGGACACAGACATACCCAGGAGGTTCAACACATGCAATAGAGATATACTCAGTGTTCACGAGAGAGAGAAACAAGAGCCGTGTCCGCTGGCTAAGCTAAGAAAGAGAGACAGATGAGTATTAACCGAACCAGGAAATAGATAGAGAGAGTGCCACGCAGGGGATGGCTACACAGCGGACAGCGCGATAGATATCTCTCACTGTCTCGAAGTCAAGGGAGAAGAGATATGTACGAGGGAAGACTACAGCATACGGAAAAGAGATAGAGAAGATCCCTGCTGGATGATAAACGTTTCCCTGCGTAAGTACACATATATATAAAGATATATATACATCTATGTTGGTGTACACATGTATAGAATGATGCAAATGTAAGCTGAAGAGGTCGGTCTCGATTTCTTCTCCTCTAACGGAATGGTGGCGACGTCTACACTTTATACCGTCCCTGGGCACACTAGGATTCACACCAACAAGTCTCGCTTCAAAGATCATCATCTGAACATACAAGCTGCCTACTCCGCCTTCTACCCAAACGCTCTCGCTCGACGTTTCTTCCATAATGTACACGGAATTCTCTCCCTCTATCGCTACATACATGTAGACAGTGTGTAGACACCTCTCTTGATATATGTAGATGTATCTTCACGAGTAGAGACACACAGAAACTTACAGTCCCTTTCTTTACAAGGGTCATGCCATAGGTGAGGAGGGCGAGGAACGTCGCATTGACAGAGAAAGAAAGAAATCCAAAGAATAGTCCATTCACTAAAGCACTTGAGTGTGAAGCATGAAGAATCTTGTTTTGTTGTTCCTCGAATCGATATGCTTCTTGTTCTTGCTCCTGGTGTATGTACACTGTATTGGCATGGATCAGACGATCTGCCAGAAAGCTGTTGCACCCCTGAATCTCCTTCTCCTGAAAACTCTGCCAATGGCGTAGCCGTCTGAGGACAATAGACAAACAATGATATGTCCACATTCATATATATGTAGATATGTATGCCCGGTGGATACCGAAGTAGAAACGACCAGACATAAAGCTGTCAGAAAAAGAGATACATATCCACATCACCTAGAATTAGACAGATGCATGCGCGTGTCTACATGTGTGTAGATACGTGTACGTCAATGTATACCGTACAGAGTTGAGGGAAGAAGAGTAGCGTGCTAATGCGGGATCTCCTCATGATATGCACAGGAGGTAACTGACCGACTCTAAGTCTTACATACTACACATGGCACACGTCTACGTCATGCCTAGAAGTAAATCACACATACGTGTATGTATACATGTTCATTCAGATTTATCTATAGCTATGTATAGATGCGAATGCTTGTAGGATACATCCATACAGAGAAACATGCATATCACTATAGCTATATTTGAATATGTGCGATATATCGGAGCAGGATTCATCTACCTATCTACTTACATGTAAGACTTATACACGTGTATCGGTACAGGTGGATAACCTCGTACACACAGAAGAAGTGGTGGAAGACGAAACGACACACCCTTCATGTGAAGCCCTGTGACCACCACGAGAAGAAGAGAATCGAGACAGACTGATCGATAGATGAAAGGCATACCCTACAAGTATCTCTTTTCCAGCTCTCTTACGTCAAGAGAAAGTCATCCATGAAAGCAACCTTTATCATGACAAGAAGAAGTAGAAGAAAAGAAAAACTCCATCCCAGCTTGAGGAACACAGAGAGAGAGGGGTATAGACACAGGGGGCTTGTTCTTACTTGCGTAGACACATGGCTGAATAGCCAGCAAGAGGTAGAAGAAGAAAAGCAAGAGTAGTGATTCGAGGCGAAATGGAGAAGAGAAGAAATCCCCCTCCAAATACAGAGCTACAGTAACGTAGGCCTTGTGCCTGTGTACGACAGAAGAGAGCCGCAAGAGCTTCTGTATCTTCATGAAAGAGAGGAAGCAATTGCCCTGCTGAGTATCTCCAAAAGAATGACGGGGGCATATGAAGAAAAGAAAAGAAGACCTGGCGCCTGACCAAGACAAGAGAAAGACAAGATGAGCGCTCGACCACAGGAAAAGATAAAACTCGAAGATCCACCCCACATCGCCATTCTCAAAGGAGAGGGAAGTTGAGAACAAAGAGAAAGAGAGAGATTGAGAGAGAATGGAAAGAAGCGGACTCCAGCAAAGATAGGTCGTGTCTTGTGTTGCAAGAGATCTTTCCTCTTTGCTTCTTTTTCTCTTCTAGTCTATCATGGAGTCTCTCACTCACCTCACCTCTGCCTTGGAGAGAAACGAAGGAACAGCTGTCAGTAAGGACCTAAAGTAAGGACAGTCTTGTCTCTCTCTCTCTAGCACTATACATATACATATATATACATCTATACTTACATGTGGATACATATGTATATATACTCATGTAAGCAGAGAGGTTATCCTGGCTGAGATGAGAAAGGTATGAAAAGCAGCTTCGGTGGAGGTTTGTCCACTTGTACTTGAGAAGCAACTTTCATAGGGAAGAAGAGAGGTGAGACACCTGCTGTATGCTATAGAGAAGAAGAAGACAGGAAAAGAAAGAAGAAGAAGAAGGGAGACTGAAGATGGACTTTTCTCCTCAGATGGATGGAGTGACCACTTCTTGCGGGTTGGCTTGGCTAGTTGAAGCAAGAAGAGCAGAATCGAAAGAAAGGGGGAAGCTCTCATTCTCTAAAGAGGTTTCATTCTAGATCTACATGTGAGAAGAGATATACTTGTGTAGGAAGAACAGATACAGACTCCTACGATGTCTTTGAGTAAAAGCTCTTTCTCCCTCGTTACATGCCTACATCTCATATGTATGTATATCCAATACACCACCCTAGACCGGAATAAGATACCTTGACGTGAGATACATGAAGCTATACGTCTCTCTCTCCCCCTCTTTCTCGAGCTATGTATGTACCTCACAAGCACAGTGCCTGTGTACATGATGTACATGCACCGCATATCTCCCTTCATGTGTACATACACCACATCCTTTGAATAAGACTAGATCAAGCGCCAAGTCTCTCTACCGCGCATACCTGACTTCGCATTTGATCTCCTGTTCAGCGATTTCGAGGTGCATCGTGCGAATACAGCTCGTTAAGGCGCCAACACACAAAACACCTCCGATAAGAAAGAGAAGAATCTTGGAGTGATGTCTCCTGAGAAACTCGGAGGAAATTTCTCCTCCCTTCCCTCGAAACAAAACAAGTCCTAAGACCTTATACACTCCTCTTACTAAACTCGTGCCATATGAATAGATACACGAAGAAGCGGATGAAGAAGTCACCCCAGGTGCGTGGCCGCCGTTACCTAAAGCCCCTCCTGTCCCACCTCCACCCCCGGCTGTATCTACAGCAAGTCCTATAAGTGTGGGAGTGAGGAGATTGCATGCGCTACATATGACAAGCGAAGAATAAGCAACACAGAGACGTTTGGCTGTTTTGCTCGGACAGAATTTCTTGAAAAGATTCACGAGTAAAGACCCTCTTGCAAAGGGACAACGAGATATTGGTGAAGTGAAAGGAAGAAGCCCTTCTCCTCCGTCGACCCCGTCTAACACGACAGGAGGAGAAGAGACAGACTTAGACATCACACATGGCATTGTGTCTGCGTGAAAAGATAGGACTAAAGGAAGAATTCACTCTACAACGACAGAGAAGAAAAGACGAGAAGACCAGGAAAAGATAGGGAGAAAAGGACCTCGAGAGCTCTTCAAGAGGTTCCTTGGCCTGCCCTAGGTATATGATTATGTATCTCTATGTATGTGTATGTGTACAGTTAGAAAGGGCAGAGGAGAATCTCTTTAGGAAGCAGCTAGCTAGCTGGGGTGGTCCTTCTTGAACTCCCTTGTTCGTGCATGTGCACATATGAAGTACACACACGCCTGTTGTTAAGGTCTCTTGATCTGCCGAGAGAAAGATCTTTCGAGAAGGCGGCCCAGACCTTCAGAGAGAAGAGATTCATGCCTTTCTTCTGGAAACGGATTTTCTCCACATAGCCTAGACCTCAAAAGTGAAGACGATAACCTCATGAGAGGAGAGGGAATGGTTTGCGAAGAGGGAAGAGTGTGATGATGCGAAGATCTACAACGACTGGGTATCTACCTTATCACCCCTTTCCCCTTAGAAAAGCGTACGAAGAATGAAAGTCTTCTAGGAGACAAGCACGTTGAATCACGGTGACGAGGAGACCCACAAAGAAAAGAAGCCTAAGTCAATAAGACAGTCTTGAATGACGATACGGAATTCCTCCGTCAGTGTAACTAAACACTTTCTTCTTCTCGTTAGTCGTCCGTCGATCCTCACGTCATTTCGCCCTCTTCAATATCTCTTCATAGTCCTCCCTACCCCCCTCTCCCTTTTCGGCTTTTATAAGGAAAGGAACCAGGGATCCTTTTTGTCAGTTACGCACAGTTCCTTCGTTTTGACGGAGCCATTAAACGTAGCAGGCTGGATAGTCTAGCAACAACGACGAGCGCTAAGAAGGTGGAATTTCAGGAGTGTGAAAGATGAAAGGCCGCTCATCTCTGGTGCTAGACAGTTAGTTTGGATGGGTGAAGTCGTGAACGCTCGAAGGACGAGAGGGGAGGAGGGAGCGCCACGCCACCACGAGGTTTGGAGTGACACATCGGGTTCCAGCTTTGCTCACCTACTTCACTGCTGCGACGAACGTGACGACGACGGACTAGACAGCTAGTTAGCTAGCTGGCTGGTTGTGTGGCATTAACAGAGAGAGAGAGTGTTTGACTGAATGATGATGGTCATGCCCTCCCTGTTCGAGCTCTACTTTGAGGGAATACGAACCAAGAGAGCCAAATAGGATGCTCCTCTCTCTTAAGTTTCTTATTGTCTCTCTACATCTTTCCAATGCTTGAAATGAAAGCGGTGTTCTTTATCCTTCTCGATGTCTTCTTGATGAGTGAGAGTCTACACCTGGAACGCAGAGCGGGAGTTTGACTTGGCGGGTGTTGATGTAGACACCGGGGGGTGACAGACCACTGCCTTCTCTTTTCTTCCCCTTCCCGAGGATCTGAAATTAAAGAACCCCGGTCTACATCATGTGACCGAAGAGAAAAGCGTTAAAAGAAAGGACAAGTTCACGGCGAAGAACGAACTCTAAGGAAGAAAGCAGGTCAGGTTGGAAACCCGGTCCGGGATGACAAGGAGGTCTCTCCTTGAATGGAAATCATCAAACGCCAAATGAACGATGAATAGACATCGTGAAGAAGAGAAAAACAGGATGAAAGAGACAAGAGGGGGACGAGGCAGTCACTGAAAAGCTTTAGGAGATGAAGATTCTTATGAACGGAAGCGATCACACATGGCCGAGAGCTGCTAATCCCTTCCTTTTCTGTGCTTTTCATGAGAATCCTCGGGAAGGATCTCCTGTGCTTCGATTTCCACTTCTTGGAGGAAGCTTTCTAGCCATCATGAGAAACGAATGTGAGGTTGTTAACCCGGAGCACTGACCCTCCTGACCCGGGGCGGGGCGGGTGTATGTACACTGGGTGAATCTGTTATTCTCTGCTCCGCCTTCATCCTTCTTTGTTTCCTCCTCTTCTTTCTATACGCTTGCGCTCAACGTACATACATACAGATCTCCTTCTATATCTGCGTGGGACTCCACCTGCACAAGGACTTGCTCCTCAGTTCAGCTAGAAGCTGCTGGAGAGGTTGCAAGTCTCTCTTTATCACACACAAGTGGGTTGTCTATTCGATCAGCTTTCGTGCTTTCTTTCTTTCTTTCTTTCACGTTTGTGGAAATGAGTAAGACCCACCATCCCCGCGAGGGTGGCTCCCTAGCCCCTCCACGACCTCCCGCTGCTAAAACACCGTCACCATCCTGTGTGTCGTCTTCTTCTTCGTCTTCTTCTCGGCCTTCTTCTTTTTCTTCCTCCACTTCTCCACCTCTCCCTTCTTCCCCTCCCTTCTCTTCTTTACCAATTCGAGGACGAGAGCGTCATCCTAGCTCTCGCCATACCGCTCCTCGGCCTGAAACCTCGTCATCTCATACATCCCCATCTTCTTCATCATACTCCTCCTCTTCTTCTTCTCCTTCTTCTGGATCTTCTCTTTCTTCTTCTCCTTCTTCTTCACCACGTGAACGACAAAGATTTTTCCCTCCCCATTCTTCGTCGTCTTCTCATCCTAAGCATCGACAGGATTCTCTCTCTAGATCCGCTGAGAAATCTTCTCATTCTCATCATCCTCGAACCGTTTCAGCTTCGACACGTGAGGTGAAGACAGGAGAAGGTAGAAAGTCTGTACAATTCACACCCCCCTCACCTACGACTTCTTCTCATTCTTTCCCTTCAGATGAAGGAATCTCCAAGTCCGTGGTACATGAGGCAGTACCAGCAGAGCTTCGCGGCTCTTCTCCTCCCTCTCCAGTCAGAACGTCCGTCTATGTCACGACCCGTCCTTTTCCTTCTTCTTCTGCGAAGCGAGATGTTGCGGGCATGTCCTCCTCCTCGCCGACCCCTGGAGGATGGAGACGAAGAGGAGGTGAAGGGAGAGACGGCAGATTCAGCCCGCGTCTTCCATGCAGTAAAGATGGGGAACCTTCCTCTCTTGATCAGGTGTATATACGTCGCCAACGAGATGGATCCATGGTGATGTATCTATCAGCACATCTAGATAAGTATCTCCTACGAGTCTTTCGTACAGTCTCCTATAATGGATTTCTCACTGAGCTACGCTGGGTCAATATGGTAAGCTGAAGGAACAGCGAGAGACGACGTGTTTATCTATCTATCTATCCATCTATGTATCTATCTGTCTTTGATCTATCTATCTTTGATCTATCTATCTGTTCTTTCATATCATGGAGCCTAAAAGGAATATCGACTATCGTATACAAACGCGGGAACTTTCGCCTGCTTCGGTTAGAGGAGAAGAAAGCCACAGAGTTAGTCTTTTCATCGAAATAAGCATTCTCGAAGACGAGCTAGAAATCTCTTCTTCTTCCCTATCTTCTTCATCTTGTAGACACAGGGGGCGGCGTCTACCTTTTCTCTGAAAGGCGCGAAGCAGTAGCAGTCGTGCGTGCAGTCAAAAGACTAACAGGAAGGGATGTTATGAAGAGTCTAGATCACAGCTGTCTCCCTCTCTCTGTGCTAGACGTGTTTTTATATATATGTATATATATCCTCGTATTTGTCCAGCTGTACATGTATGTATGTATGTATCTATGTATGTATTTATGTATGTATGTATGGATGTTTACGTATGTGTGTATGTATGTGTAAGTCTCAGGTGTATAACATGCTCCTGACCGCTTTCTGGAATGTGTAGAAAGGGCTATCTATCATCGAAGGCAGTGCGAAGTTGCAACCTTCTGTCTGTCTTTTCCTCTCCCTCTCTCTCTCTGT
>NW_027158039.1:0-13116 GCF_002600585.1 Cystoisospora suis
GCGGCGCAGAGTCGTAGCGAGGCGTTACAGAACATATACCTGGAAAGGAGGTACAAGTACGCCTGTAAATTAGGTGTCCATACACCTGGAAACTGCGTGGACGTACACATGAAAATTGGGTTTACATTCACCTGAGCATTGGATGTCCGTACTCCTGGTGTACATGCACCGGACGTATACCTGAATACACATGCGAGTTAGTGTATCTACACGTCTACGCTGGTGTAAAAACACCTGGAAGTCGGTGTCCACGCACCGGACGAACAAAGGAGAGAGTGATATCGAATAGATACAGATCTTGTCCTCGTTGTTTTCCCGTTGCACTTGAATCTCTAGGGCGGATGTCTATTAGCTTTTGTGTTAACTGCCTGCTGGGTCCTTTGCTATCATCCTTAAATCACTATCAGCAAGGATAGAGAGCTTGCTACGACAACTTCGCTGCACGGTCTATACCATTTTCTTTTAGCTGTACGCCAGGCCTAAAGTCATGAGTTAGATGAAACTCCGGATTCCTTACCTGAGCGCTTTTCGCGAGACTGTTAAATTGACTCATATTTCTCCGCAACAGGCTGAATCGATTGGTTGCTTGCCATACACTGTCTGAAGTATCGGCCTTGAGTGCGGTTCTTCCGTTTGTGATCTGCATATACATATGTAGCTATACTTGTAGACATCACAAAGCCATGGTGTCTAGCTATGAAAAGAACTGCTTCTTATCCTCGGTTTCATCCCTCTTTCTCTCGCCCGTTCGCTCACGACTGAAAGAAACTCCCAACAAGCGTACTAGCTAAAACTCCTTTCTCTCTATAGGAGAGAAATTACATTCTCTTCTTGGAAAGAAAGAAGAAAAAGTGAAAGAGTTCAGTATTCAAATCCTCCGCCAGCTCTCTCCATGAAAAAAGACATTCACGGAACTCTCGTCCGTTCCTCTAACCTTCCTTCTTCGATATTCGAATATACATATCGATATATACATTCTGTATTTGTACTCATATACACATATATATCTACATATGAAGGTGCAGATGTGTATTTTAACGAGACGTAGGTCCACACATTCCGAGTCCGTTTTCTTTCACATGAAACAACGACACACATCTGCTCCTCTTTCTCAGCCCACGATGACGTTTGCTTAAGGGAGCTTAACGAGGCTCTTTAAAGCCACCTCACGAAGGCACAAATCCATAGTCTCACCATCTCTCCTTCACACCGCCTCATAGCCCCCCGTGGTTCACACCTCTCTTATGTGTATAAATAGCTCCCCATATACACGCACTATACAGATACATCGACTTCACGTCGCTTATGACAATCGTGAAAGACCGCGACCTTTCTCTTCTTCTTCTTCTCCTTTCGGCCTCCAGTAAGGATCGTTTCAATGGTCACCACTATGCGACCATGAGAGAGGTCCAAGACATCCATGCTTCACCTAATCAATCGCGTAGGGCGGCGTTAGCTTCGTGAGCTGAGGAAGCTGAGCTCGATTAGAAGCGAAACTTCGAATGTTTAGGCTTCTTCAAAATGTGTCCTATCACTGTTTTCAATGACGTCGAAGAAAGTCGAGATGAGACAGACATTTCTTCATATTGCGATTTCCCCTGCTCATGTCTCTTCTGTCCCCTCTCTAGGTACGTATCAGCCTCCACTTTATATACGTAGACATAGATGGAAAGAGATTGATGGATGGGTCTGTGAATACAAACGTAGATATACGTATATGTATGGATAGGAATATTCAGATGAAAAGATGAAGACTATGTTTGAATCTTCGGGGGACAGGATGAAGTACGTTTGGTGATGTACCTGTAGATGTACATAGATCTTCTTTCTTCTTGACTTCACTCTGTATCAGACGAAGTATATCTTGTGTTTCTGTATCGCCCTACGTTGAAAGTGTTATATCTATGCCTCTGTCTCTTTCATACTCCTCTGAAAGAGGCGAGAGAGAAAGAAGAAGAGGAAGAACAAGAAAGGGGGGAAGAGAAAGAAGAGAAAGAAGAAGAGAAAGAAGGAGACGAGACAGAAGAGGAGGAGAGTGAAGAGGAACTGACTAGATATCTTTGTAAGAAAGGGAAGGGCGTGAGAGAAGATGTTCTGTCGTTTCAGTATTGGCAGATTCAGGTATGGCTAGCTGAAGATTAATAAGATCGCGTATGGCGCAGCTCAAGACATTACAATCCGATCGAACAACTAATCGACACTTCCCATGATATCGCCCTCGGCCTATCTCCAACCTAAACACACACAACGACAAAGGACAAAACAAACACCGAGAAAGATTGAAAGAAAGAAAAAGATGAGCAAAAGGAGGAGATAAGAAAGAAAGAACGAAAGAAGACAGAAAGAGAGAAGAACCAAAACGAAGAAAAGAGGATAGATAGATAGATTAAAGATAGATCGATAGATAGAAAGATAAACTCTTGTACCAAAGACGAGAAGAAATCGACGGGAGGAAAAAGGAGAGAGGAAGAACGTCAGCCGAAAGGAAGGGCGAATGAACGCCAATAGTAACATCCTAGATCTTTGTCCCGGAGTAGTGCATGCAAATTTCTTGTTTTCAAACTTGAATT
The DNA here is from genome assembly GCF_002600585.1 of Cystoisospora suis. Classification (NCBI taxonomy): domain Eukaryota; phylum Apicomplexa; class Conoidasida; order Eucoccidiorida; family Sarcocystidae; genus Cystoisospora; species Cystoisospora suis. The sequence continues at coordinate 2,571 of NW_027158039.1, forward strand.
TTACTCTCCAGCGATGAGAAGACGAAGGGCTCTCCATTCAAGAAACACAATATCTAAGTCATGTATCAATGCAAGTAGGCACGGACAGAAAGATGGTACGAGACACTCTCCATCCAGGTGTGTGGCTAGCTAGCTAAGTAGGCAACAAGAATCTTCTCTGTCCCTGCATATCTGTCTGTGTCCTTGTCTGTCTAGGAGGATAGATGAAGTGAGAAGAGACAGACAGAGAGAAAAACGATGGACGGTCGTCTTACCGGACTAATACAATAGAGACAGGAACGGCAGCAGCTGTAGGGACACTCGACGGATAAGCTCCTGCCAGAACAAGATTCTCAGGATTTGGATCGACCTTCGCACACAACGATAACGCCTTTCCCTGCGGACAAAGATAGAAAGAAAGGAAGAGTGAGGAAGAAAGAAATAACTGAGGAGAAAGAGAGAAGGAAAGAGAGAAGGAAAGAGAGAAGAGAGAATGAAGCGTAGATGGCGATACTTATATATACTCGCTGGTCAATCAAGTGAATGACTAGACTGATCTCTCAAAAGAAAGCCGTAGCGAGAAAATGAAACAAGAGAGAAGAAGCGCAATAAATGGAGACGAGACCTAAGTAGGAGGATTCGTAAGTGTTTCATCGATGTTACAAAGAATAGCAGTAGATTCCCTTTGAAAGAGACGTGAAGCTCTTCTCTAATCATACACAAGACTAGAGACGTGAGAAGACGAAAGAAAGAAAGTGCCTAAAATACTTCACTACAGTCTCCTTTTTTCTGAAGTGTACATACACACACCTGAATTCCCAAAAACCCCCACCCGAATATAGGCCGAATTAAGACGAGATGTAGAGAGGAAGAAAGAAAGGATTTTTCTTCTTACCAATTGAGCTGCTCTTGCAACAGAGAGGAGCGATCCTCGGAAACGAGGATGAAGATTGAGGACACAAGACGCTAGAACGAAGAGGAGAGAAGAGGCAGGAAAAGAAAGACAAGAAGAAGAAGGAGAAGATGACATCGGTGGTAGGAAGTCAAGTCGACTATCCAACTGAGGCACGCAGAGGTTCACTTGTGTAGTCACGAGGCGAAAGAAAGAAAGAAAGAAAAAGAATAACAGACACATTCTTCGATCCATCTAGGACCACCACCCCCTCTGGATCTCTACACCTCCCTAACTGGCTATGTACTAGCCTGCATGCAACCTAGAATCATAATTACAGCGTGGCCGCTTCTTCTTCCACTTCTTCGGCCAGACAAAATCGTAACAAGAGGATAGACAGAAACTAGAGAGGTGCGAAGAAGAAGTCGCTCTACGCGAAAGAAAAGATCTCCACCGAGATCTCAACGGACATGAAGAGACAAAAGCTAAAAGAGCAACTGGGAAAAGATGAAAAGAGGAAGGAAAAGAAGAGAAAAAAGAAGACGCCGTGACGGCCACTCCAGTGGTACGTACGGATGTACGTATGAATATGCTTGTATGAAAATGGATGAATATCTATGAGGATGTATTTATATGTATAGATGCATGTCTGAATGTGTATGAATATGTATGTACGAATATATGAAGATGTGTACGTATACGTGTTAATACGCAGGTAAACATACTATGTACGTATCTGCATGTGTATTCATTCAGTCGGTAATTGGTTTCGTATACATTCTTTTCCCGTTTTCTTACTTTCTTTGAGAACAAATTTTTCATTCTTCCAATAGAGAAAGAATTCATCTGCTTTCAGTAATCGCCCCTCCATAAACTTCGAGACGAAGATAGGCAAAGTCACACAGATCTGACGGGGTGTATTATCAGCCATCCTGCATGCAAGAAAAAAAACGCAAGAGGAAACGACGATACAACAGGCGTCTCTCGACTCATCTCTCTCATTCAACACCAGATACATACGAACGTATAGATGGATGTTCTACACGGAGGTATAGAGATATATGGAGTATGGGGTGTATTTACATATAGACCCTGCAGATATGCTAGAGTAAACAGGTCCGCAGAAGTGGGAGAGAGACTGTGGCATCTATAGATGGATATACGTGTGCATGTATCTGTACAGGCGGACACTCGTGTATATAGAGACATGGATGGAGAAAGAGAGAGAGGAAGACCAGAACGTTTTGAGGGGCGAGTCAAGACAAGATCAAGAGAGGATGAGAAGGTAAGAGGAAAGAGAGGAAAGAACAAAGAAGGCTTGAAGAAAAAGAAGAGAAGACTGAAAAGAAGAAAAGGTGTTAGTCACCCCCTCCTCTTCTTCCCCTCCTTCAGAGTCTCTCAAGGACATACACAGGTTTAGTTAAAGATATGTGGAAGCAGAGATAGACCTATACACATACCCACACACAAGTATCTATGTAAACATAGATACATAGATCGCTATACGTAGACGAAACCTATCCTTAGCCATGCTTAGTTATTTGTTGCGACCCCTGTCTCCTGCTTCATGATCCTCGTTTTATCAGCACCTAGATACATAGACAGATGAAGAAGAAGAAGAACAAGATGCAGCAAGAGCATCCCTTCTTTCTTGTCTTCCTTTCTTTCTTTGACTGGTTTAGTAGCGGGATGTAGTTATGGTTGCTGTTTGATCTCTCTGGTAATTTCTGAGCTTACAGAAAATGAAGACGGAGAGACGGCCATTCATTGAATGGAGCTCTGCACTCCAGGGCTAGATCCTAAACAAAGCAAAGGACCAAACACATCCGCCTCACTCATTTAAGAAACAACAGACAACGAGACACATCGTAACCACTCGTTAGACAAGCAACTAGCTAAGTAGCTAGCTCGTTGAAGTAGGGCAGCTAGCTAGTAACCTGTTGTTGTTCTATCGAGTCTGACGGAAGTAGGAAGGAGGATGAAGGGACAGTGTACAATGCCCAGTAGTCTTACAGAAAGTCACTGTATGTACACCTCAAAGAAACAAGCAGAGACATGAAAAAATCCCTTTCTTTCAGAACGGCAAGAACAAACCTGCCCTTACGTTTCTCTGTTGGATATTTCCTCTAAAGACAAGATATTCTTCATGAAGGAGATGAATAGATCGATAGATAGATTAAAGATAGATTAGAGATAGATAAATAGATTAAAGATCGATAGATTAAGGATAGATTAAAGATAGATCCGAAATTAACGTCTGCTAAGTTATCCACTTTGTGAGTTGGTTGGTCCATCAAACTCCCTCCTGTACATATTCCTCTATGCATACATATATGACTACCTAACGAAAGGAGACAGAAAAAGAAGAGAAGAGAAGGAACAAACCTGAAATATCCTCTACGGTTCGCATAGCTGAATGATGTATATACTCAATACGTAAAAACATACACATACGTAGGCATAGACAGTATAGATATTCTATGTGTTATATATTAATATATCCAGGGGTGGTGGATCGTTTCGTCTCTGTCTACTACTCTGGAGCGAGGTAGCTCCAGAGGCGTCAGACCGTTGCTACTGTCGACAATCTCAATAGGCACCAAACTCTATCAGAGACACTCGAGAACCGCAACAGGACGAGAATAGGAAAGAAAGAAAGACGACGACTTCGAGATCTATCCGATAAGAGAGATAAATAAGCCACTGGAGAGTTGGAATGCTTCCTGATCAGCCTTCTGTTTCTTTCTCTTTCGTTTCGTTTCTTTTTCTTCCTCTGCTTACCTGACAGACTTGCTGTTTAGCGGAGAATAAGGAGGGAAGAATCGAAGGACGTAAGACGAGGGCGTCAGGCTGGGGATTGTGAAAGAGGCCTGTGATATTCTGAAGTAATCCGCTCGTCTTATTGCCGTAGTATAAGCAGACACGCCCCTCAAGACCTTCAAAAACACTCTTCACTCCTATCTACAAAACACATGAAAGAAAGAGAAGAAACAGAAGAAGAAGGGACAGATGAAGGAGAGGAAGAAGGAGGAAAAAGAGAGAAGGAAGAAAGGAAGGGATGAAGCGGCGAAAGAAGGAAGAGAAGATAGATGAAGAAGGGAAGAAGAAGGAAAAGAAGAGGCACACAGAAAAAACACGCGGTGTTTCAAGTCCAAATACTTCTGTTAATCACATGTTAGAAAAGAAGAGAATCCTTCGACAGGAAATAAGACACGAGCTGTATATACACCCAAACAAGATGACTTTAACTCCCTCTCATCCTCTTTCTATCATGGCGATAGGAAGACGCCATGACTACCCAACTCCACCTCTCCCTATACTCTATTCACAGCTTAAATACCTTCTCTCCCCCTCTTTTTATCCCTTCCGATCTTCTAGGGTTTGAAACTCTTCTCTCCTCCGTCGTTGTCTGTCTTTCTCTTTCTAGACAGAGAGGAGAACCAAAGAAACGCCAAACAAGAAAACGGAGAAGAAAAGAACTCAGAGGAAGAAGGGAAGAAAGAAGGAGAAAAAGAAAGAAGAAAAAGGAAGAAGATCTGCCTTCGTTCTTTACCTGTAGAGTATCATCTTCATATAGCAGAGCGTCATCTGTGAGGAGAAGCTGTCTTAGATAGTCGGATACAAGGACAATTCTAGACGAAGGTGTCTTTCTTCCTCCACCTAGCTTCTTTACATTAAGAGAGTCTCTTTTGTCTCGTGTTTCCTCTCTAAACACAAGGCCTGACGGATAAAACGGCGATGAAGAAGAAGAAGAAGGGGGAGGAAGCTGAGGGAGAAGACTGCTATTCGCTAAGACAGAAGAAGAAGAAGGAAGATTTCGAGAAGATTTCTGATTTGGCTCTTCCATCATTATGACAGGAGAAGGAAGAGGAGAATAAGAAGAGGAGGACGAATAAGGAGACGAAGGAGGAAGAAGAACCGGCGGAGCAGGAGGAGGAGATGAAGATGAAAATCCGTCGGCCATCATCTGTTAACACAAGAAAGAAAACAGAAAGACAGACATCTTCTTACAAGGCTTGAAAAGAAGCAAAGAAAGAAAGAAAGAAGCAGTCGGTGTATGTGTGCGTCTATGTTTTCAAGACGAGGTGGAGAAGAAGGAGAAAGAAGAAGAATACTTGAAGAGAAGCGGAGAAACAAGCAAAGAGATGAAGAAGAATGAGATGTACGTCTCAGCTTCAAACTCCCTGCTGTCACATACGAACAAGCCACCTTAGTCGGTGTTCGTTTTGTCTCTAGATAGGAGAGAAAAGAAGAGAAAGCAATCCCCAAGCAAAACCATTCAAAAGGAAGCTATCATATCTGTATACTAGACATCTCTGTACAGTGCCGATGAGGTGTACATACACCTTAGGTGAAACGTAAACAGGACCTTTTTTCTTTCATTCCTTCCCTCAATTGAAGTATCTCTCCTGTCTATAGACATCTCTTACATTATCTCCATTGAATCCGTTATACACCTGCGAGACTTCTGCGAGTTCAGCTTTTCTCAAGGAGAGCATCCTTCCTTCTTGTTCTTCTTCTCCCTCCCCTTCTTCTACTTCTTCTCTTTCTGTCGTTTTGGGGCCTTTCCATAACTGATCCTCTGAAGCAAAGGGAGACGGCAGATGGAGATCTTCATCGTTTGTTTTATGGCGATGAGAGAAGCCGTCTGATACTAATCGTGTAGACGTTTCTCTTGAACCTCCTTTGCTTGTATGTTTTCTAGATCCTTCCACAGGCACGGTCGTTGTGAGGTGGAAGCCTGACGATGACGAAGAAGAGGAGGAGACTCCTACTTGTTTATCTTTCTTATGACTGTTCTTCGGATGGTGAGATTGCTGAGTCAGATCTTTTTCACTTTCTCCCCCTTCTGGAGATGGTGTATGTACACCACGCGCATGAAGTGGATCGGTTGGTGTAGGAAAGAACGGACTGTTTCTCATCGAGTCTCTTTCGCCTTTGGTTTGGACGTTCCCCCTATGGCCGCTGAAAGAAGAAGAAGAAGGAAGAAGAAGATGATGCTGAGAAGAAGGCATGGGAGTTGACGTAGTAGTAGGAGTCGGGGTATTAGACGTAGTGGCAGTGGTAGTGGGAATTATGGATGAATGAAGAGGATGAGAAGAAGGAGATTTCGAAGAAAAGAAAGATGAAGAAGATGAAGAATTCACATGCTGCACAGATGCTGTCGAATTAGAGGAAGAAGAAGAAGGACGTTTAGATGGAGCTAAAGGATTCGATGAAGAAGAAGAAGATGACGATGAGGCTGGCATGAAGATAGTAGGAGAAGATCCTTGTCGATTGATCAAGATACGATAACTCTCCAGTTCTTTCACAACATCTCCATACTTGGAGGAAAGAGACGAGAACTTCTCTTGGAGCTCTGCTATCGAATCTTCCGCTTCTATAAGAGACCAAAAGAAAGGACCAAACCACACAGAACAAACAACATGGGAATAGAGATAAGAAAGAAAGAGTGAGAAAGAAAGAGTGAGGAAGAAAGAGAAAGAGGGAAAGACAGAAGGGTCCTTCTTATCGATGGCTAGAACTGTTGTATTCTTATCAACAACAGTTGAATGTAGGTGTATACAAAGTGAATGAGGTAGGGCAGGGGGAAATGTATGAAGGGCTTTACCTGTAGAGGCATGTAACCACCCTAAGAAAGTCAAGACAGTCTTCCACTAGATGCCTCATAGTATCTAGCTAAACTTCAACCTCCATAGCTGCCTATGTATCTATCTACCTGTATCTGCGTACTTATCTACCTAGCCATCTATACCTATCATTACAGTCGATCTATCCGTCCCTGTTCATCTATCCATCTACCTATCTATCTACCTATCTACATCTCTCCCTTCCGAGAACGTCTTTCTCACGAAAGAACCTTCGCCATCTTCTTCTCTCTTTCTCTCTTCAATCTCCATCACACCTGAAGAGACAGACAGACAGACATGGTCTCTCCTTTTTCTTCTTCTTCACTTACCGTTCAATCGATCAGAGAGAGCGGATGCTCTAGCACTTTCTTTCATCCACATGTCTTTCGCATTATCTAAGGCCTTGACCTTCTCTTGGAGATTGAATCGAAGACGTGAGGTTTCTTCATTCTTCTTTCGTAAGTCCTCTTCTAACTCGATCACTCTACCACTTAAATCACGTACTTGTGAGACTTGTTCTTCTTCTCTCTTTTCATATTCTCGGCATTTCTCAGCCCAGTCTCGACTTCTTCTCTCTAGGGTTTCTTTCAAGCTCTCTCTTTCACACTCGAATTCCTTTCTCTGTCTCTCGAAATCGGCCTTCTGTTCTTCATGTCTTTCTTGGAGAAGTTCCGCTTTCTCTTCTAGAAACTTCAACTTCTCTTCAAGAAAACGATCTCCTTCTCGTCCCCGCCCCGCTGCGGGTCCCAAACCCAAATTGTCTTCTTCGTCTTTGATCTGGATGAATTGATCTTTCTTTCCCCCCCTGTCATTCCTTCTCTTCTGTGTCTCTGACGATGAAGAGGAGGAGAGATCATCTCCTGAGACAGCGAGTGTTTCTCCATTTCGAAGAAGAAGAAAACCTCCGTCATCTCCGCTCTTCTTCATCCTCGTTTTCTTCGGATCTCCACGAGAGTCTCGATTCTCAACCTCTCCTTCTCTCTTCTTGAATATGAAAGGCGTCACGTCAACGAAATGGTCAGCCTCTTCATAAGACGACGAAGAAGAAGAAGATTTCTTATGGTGTGAAGAAGGAGAGGTAAGCCCGCCATCAGATCGCCGAAGGGAAGACTTCAGTGGCTGAGATGAACCTTGAGGAGTAGACGTTATAGTAGTCGTAGTAGTAGTAGTAGTTGAAGGGCGATCTGTATACGATTGGATCTTCTGTGTTGGATCTTGATGGGTGATCGTAGAGGTCTTGCTACTGACGCTGCTACTTCGTCCTCCTTCATGAGCTTTCTGTTTCTTCTTTTTCTTTTCATCTTGTCTTTCTTCATCTTCTTCTTCGTCTTCTTGAAGAGGATTTTCTTGATCGGAGCACGCAGTTGTGAAAAAAGTGAAGTCTTCAAAAGCCGAAGAAGAAAGACATGGAATGAGACTCTTGTGATTCTTTGTACGGCTCCTATTCCTCCCCACACCTCCCCCTGCCTTTCCATGTAAATCTCCTTTTCCATCTCTTCCTCTCCTTTCTTCCTCTTGTTCTCTTCCTTTTCTTTCTCCTTCTCTTAGTGGAGATCTTTCATGGCGATATCTGTCTCCAGCTGACTGTGACATCTCAACAACTACGACTTCATCTTCTTCTTCGTCTTGTTGACCACAGGCGGGGGCGGTGAGGCTCTGAAGATTCTCATCTACCCGAGTGGATGAAAGACTCTGAGGATCTAACGAAGAAGAGGAAGAAGAAAGATGCTGACGGAGACGGCCTTTTGTTTTAACAGAAGAAGAAGAGGAAGGTTTGTTCTTTCCATCAGGATAAAAGGAGCACAGGAGATCTCCTCTTCCAAAACGAGGTTTGTCTTCTCTCTCTTGTTGTTGTGTTTCTCTCGATCTTTCTTGAAGGATCGATGAAGATGATGTAGGCGATAGTGGGCTGACCGGAGAGTTCTTTCGAGATGTCCTTTCTCTTCCTTTATGAGAAGCGATGGCGTGAGCATGACTCGACAGCCTATCACGGCTACCTCCCTCATCCCCCCCTCCCTTTGGAGAGATGTCTGGAACTTGTTGTCCGTGTCTAGAACCCCCTTCACCGCTAGCCTCACCACTTCGGTTGTCCCCTGATGAACGGCAAGGTGTCGATGGCTGTGATGGTAGGACAGGATAAGAGGCCGCTCGAAACCAGTCATCTCCTTCTCCACTTCCACACCCGCTACTCGAAGTGTTCTTATGTCTTCTTATCTCCATTTCGTCATCTTCTCTCCCGTTTTCCCTTCTCCTTGTTCTTCTCCTCGCCACTTCTTCTTCATTCAGATCTCTATCGTTATCTTGCTGAGGTGACGACGTCACCGTAGTAGTAGCAGTAGGAGCTAAGACGTCTCCTTGCTCTCTCTCTCTATCACCTCGTCCCCGCCTGTCCTTCCAGACATCCCCAGGAGGACGACGATCTCCTTCTTCTGAATGAATAGACTTCTCGTTCACCTCTTCTCTTCTTGTTCTTCTATTTCTTCGTAGTCTTTCATCTTCTTCTCTCGAGCTCATGAGAAATGTATCTACACCGTCCCCTGCGCTTGATGCTGTGTCTTGTACTGACGTGTACGTATGGAGACGATCATCATGCTTCTCCCTCGGAGATTGTCTAAACGCCTCCTCTTCTTCATGTCTTTTGCTTCTTCGATCTTGCGATGAATTCTCGATTCTTTTCTCTTTGTCATTGTCTCCTCCTTGTCTCCTAGTCCCTCCATCCGGAGAAAAGAAGACACCCGTCTCATTCTTCTCGTGTCCAGCTACTTCAGACCAGCCAGGAGCTAGCGATGTAGCACCCCCAGGAGACATGCCTTGTGTTTTGGAGACAGATCGATCTTCACCTTCGAAAGAAGGAGAAGAAGAATGAGGAGAGAGAAGATCCTGTCGATGATGTTGAAGGCTCTGATCTTCTTTCTTAGATGAAGGGTGCGATGTATGTACACCCCAGTGAGATGACGAAAGAATAAGTTCAGAGGACGTTCTCTGATCTACTTCTTGCTGTTGCTGGTGTCTCTGTTCTTCACTTCGATTCTCTTTTCTGTCTAAAGCAGATGAAGGGGACAAGGGAGAAATCTGTTCTCTTGTTAAAGGGGGGGGATGAATTAAGAGATCTCGATGATGATAATGACGGACGATAAGAGCCTCTTCATCATCTTCTCTCTCACCTCTTTCGATTTCATTCTTCCTATCTTCTGCTTCTTCTCGGCGTAACAAAAGGAGATCGTTCTCCCGTGTCTTTTCACGTCCTCTCCTATCCAAATCATCATCTTCGCGATCTCTTTGTTCTTCTTCTTCTCTTCTTCTCCTCTCTGTTTCTTCGTGAACTTCATATACAGAAAGAAGAGACAGATCTCTTTCTCCCTGGTCTCTTTCTTTTCTTTCTCTTTCTCCTCTTCCTCTCTGTCTTTCCTTCTCTTTTTTCTCCCGCGATGAAGTGAAAGAAGGGTGGCCGGGCCGACTCACCAAAACTTCTTCTTCGTCTCTTCCAAATGAAACATCTAGGCACCACGAAACAAGCACACATAAGAAGCTAGGCATACACATACACGTACAACACGATATGAGGAAGAAGCAAACAAGGAAAAGCAGAAGAAAGACGAGAACCCTATTGATGTGTAGTATACAGACATCTGTCTATATCTATCTACATGTATTTATGTATGTATGTACAGACCTATGTAGATGTAACCATGTGTATGTATACTATGCACTTACACCCCATAAAGCATGCATGGCTAGCCCTCGTTCTCCCCCGTGTATGTACATTAGAGTGCCATCAAGAGATCTGGTATCTTCTCAGACAGAGAAACACCGACTTCATCTTCAGCGAGGATGGATCTCTTTATCAATCTCTCTCTGTCTGTTTCTCTCTCTATACATGCATGTAACATCATCGTCGTATGGATGAACATATACATGGCCCTGAGAAAGAACGTAGCTATGATCCTATACAGACACATGGCGATAAGCACCCCCTGACGTCTCTACTCTATCTATATCCTACCTAGTGAGAGTTCCACAAGGCCAAGAGAAAGAAAGAAAGAAA
>NW_027158039.1:13409-13636 GCF_002600585.1 Cystoisospora suis
TTTCTTGAAGGAGTCGAAAAGAAGACATACCTTCATCTCCTTTATTTGTTCTATGAGTAGGGACAGGAAAGTCCCAATTAAAGGGGTCAGCTGAGAGAAGATCCGAAGAGGTTTCTCTCCAGTCCATATCATGAGACGCCGGAGGAAAAAGATCTTCATCTTCCTCGTTTTCATCATCGAAGAGATCTTTCTTTTTCTTCTTTTTCGATTTCTTCTTCGTTTCTCCT
>NW_027158039.1:13693-28105 GCF_002600585.1 Cystoisospora suis
TTTTTTTTGTTGTTCTGAGGTAGTACCTCCCTCTCCTCTTATGTATGGAGAATATTTCTTCTTCTTCTTCTTGCTCTTCTCTTGTGATAGGCTGGCCTTTCCTGTCTTGGGAGACAGCGTCGATACATCTTCTTCTTCTTCCCCTTCTTCCTCTCCCGCATACACATACCCCCCGTCATCGAACAAAACCTTCTTGTCTCCCTCTTCTTCTCTCCCTCCGACAATGAGGAAAGAAGAGTCTTCATAATCAGCAAAGAAATCCACATCTTCATCTCTGCTTCCTTCTTCTCCTTTTCTTCCCCCTATACCACCATGTCCTCTCCCCCCTCTTGTTGTCTCCCCTCTCTCTTTCTTCTTCTCTCTTCTCTCCCCAAGACCTGGTCGTCCTGCCTCTTCCTCCTCCCCCTCCTCCTCCCCGTCTTCCTTCTTCTTCGTCTTTGACAGGAAAGACGAAGAAGAAGAAGGCATACCCTCGGCAGCACTCGGAAGACTCACGTCTTTAGAATGGCGTTCTTCCCTCCTTCCCCCTTCCACGCCTCCTTCATCAGGCACAGCTGCTGACGTCGCATCGGGCCAATCAAGCAAAGGAGAGAATTGGATAGGTGGGGCCCCAGTAGCCGAAGAGGAAGAAGAAGAAGATTTATCTTCTTCAATAGGTCGCTGCTGTTGTTGCTGCTGCTTGTCTTTCTTTCTTCTATGAAAGGTTAGCAAGCCTCCTGCGCTTCGTCGACTTTTCGTATGAATTTGGCTAGCTGCCTGATGAGGTGTGACGGTCGTCGTGGTCACGCTTGTTGTCGTGGAGCTTCCTCTACCTCCACCTGACGTCCCTCCTCCAGAGAAAGATGAAGCTGAAGACAGAGGCAAATGGGAGTTGCCTTGTTCTCCTCCTTCTCCTTCTCTTCCTTGTTGATCTTCTTGAGATGTTCTTTCATTCTGACGGGTTCGAGTTGGCTCGGCTGATGGCTGTCTATCAAGAGGGTGGTGATCATGACCTTTGCTGGAAGATTTCTTCTGTTCTTTCTTCTTCTCTTTACTTGAGTGTGAATGAGAAAGCACCCCTGTCTCGTCCCCCCCATCCTGACGAAGACGGCCACCAAGATATCCTTCTTCTTCTCCGTTTCTTCCTCCTCCCTCTGATACAGTAGAAGAAGCAGATGGACGTGGTACAGAGGCGGCTTGACTAGACTTCTCTTTCATGGTGTCATCGTCAAGAAGAGGAGAAGAGGACGAAGAGGGAGGAAAAGAAGTGTTTCTTAAAGGGGGGGGTGCTAGTAGAGGATTTACTGGATTAGCTGGCATCGATGTAGAAGATGGAGAAGGCGAGGCAGAAGAAGAAGAAGAGGATGAAAAAGCTGCAAAGGATTCTTCTGCATGTGTTGAAGAAGAGACAGGGAAAGGAGGGGGGAGAGAAGGAGGAGAAGGATAAGTAGGAGGGGGAGAAAAAGACGGAGAAGAAGGAAAGGGTGGATTCAATGAAGGAACTTCGTGTGGAGGTGGTGCAGGTGTAGGTACACTTGAACTACCTCCCCCCTTCCTTCGACCCATGAACGAGAAGGCTGAACGAGTTGCTGATGTCCCACTACTTGTTCGGAGAGATGAAGATGAAGTGAGTTTCTTCGTATTCTGAGCCAAAGCCTCTTCTTGAGATTTTTCTTTTCTTCTTCCTTCTCTCTCAGTTGCTACAACTGAGGCATGCCAACGCCTGTCTCCGTGTGGAGGATCTCCTCCCTGGGAAAGAGATTTACTCGAAGAGAATGAAGATTTCTTCCTTCCTTCATTGCTGTCTTTCGTTAGACCGAGACCACCACCTTGTTCTCCTACCGTACTAAGATCTGTTCGAAGACGAGATGAATAGCTAACCAACGGAGGAAGAGGAGAAGGAGAAGAAGACGGGGGTAATGGCGAAGAAGACGAAGAAGAAGAAGATGATGATGAAGGGCGGTAGGCATTCTCTTGACGTTCTTTCTCTTCTAGATCATAACGATAAGTATCCATTCTTTGCTGAGTGTCTCGGAAGTAATCCAGTGACATGCTTACTTGATCTAAAACCTGGGGACGGAGAAAAAGGCATAGACACATGAGTAGACATGGATGTCTAGAGTTGAAGCAAGTGGAGGAGGAGGCAAGACCGAACTAACACCTCATGATGCAGCCACCGTGCGGAAGTATCCAACGGCTTTAGATAGATAAAGGATAGATAAAGGATAGATGAAGGATAGATGAAGGATAGATGAAGGATAGATAAAGGATAGATAAAGGATAGATAGATAGATAGAAAAGCATTGCAGACAATGGAAGAAGGATAGAGGCAGGTGCACATTCACAGAGAGAGACAGACTAGAAGAGAATGTAAGTCCAAGTAGGTAAATCTCTCAGTAAGAAAGAAACAACTCAGGCATGTAGATATGTCCACATATATACATATCTATACCCAGGATAGCTGTACGCATGCACGTACCTGCGTTGGTGTATAGCTATAGGTATCTGGGAACATGTCAACCACATATGTGCCATCTCTAGCAGAGGAACTATCTCTTTCTCTTTCTCTCTCTGTATACATATGTATGTACGTACACCATGTATGGAGAGAGAGAGGAGAGACAGAGCAGGCTGATCCACATACACCAATCTACGAGGATGTGCATGTAGTCCTGTGAACGCAGATGGTACACACACCTTTGAGATTGTAGCGAAGTCGTCCATTCTTCCTTCATCGACAGCCCTCGCAGCATCGACTTGAAGAAGCGATTGTTTCTTCTTACATACCGACGCACATCCAGCCAGCATCGACATGCATTCATCGAGGGTACTTTTAGATCGGATTCCTCCCCCCCCGTCAGACCCTCTCAATCGACTTTCCTCCTGTCTTAACATCTCAACTAAAAACTCAGAAGATGAAAGGGCCGCTGAAGAGCAAAAGACAAGGAAAAAGAGAAAGAGAAGATAACTTTCTTCTTCATCCAAGCTTCCACTAATTGCTGATGTACAGAGGACACATCTACACATACAACAGTCTATAATGCATGTCTATACATATATATATACATGGAGACATATACCTCCTCGTCTCGTCTCTTGTCACCACTCATGTACAGAAGAAAACAGCCCCAAGGGTAAATATCAACAAATGGGTCTATCACTATCAACTTATATAAGCCTATTCTCTCCAGGAATCGATACACACACATGTCTCACATATGGAGGGAGACTATATACGTGCAATACATAGATATAGTGCAAGTAATACTCTAAATACGTCTATACACAAACATGCATATATATGTGAATATGAGACGAGGAAAATCTCACCTGCATGCGGTACCCACACCCACACACCAATACATATGTCCATCTATAAATGTATATGTACGTATATGTATGTCTTTACGAACCCTAGGAAGAACACGAAGAAACTCTAATAGCCCATCTCCACTTCCCACTACAGCACGGGAAAGCCCTCCCCCCTCCTGTTTCTTCCCTCGTCCTTTTGCTTCCTCTCTTTCACCCTGATCTTCAACGTACCACTTAATCTTTCCTCAAGTGTCTTTTCTTCGTCACTTCTTTCACTGGGGCAGGGATTCTCCATCATTTGATGTTGAAGAAAAGAATCGTCTTTTGCTATCCCCTCTTGGTTACTCCCCTTGTTCTTATTGCCTCTCCCTCCTCCTCCTCCTACTCCATTCTGCTGAGGAAAGCCTACACTCTTCCCTCCTACGTCTCGTTCTCCCCTTCCCCCCCTTCCCCCCCTATCTCCTCCACCCTCTCCCCTTCTGCCCCCCCNNAGGAGAAGGGAAGGGAAGAGAATTGAGAAAGGGAAGAGTGTAGGGAGAGAAAAAGAGATTTTTAAGAGAGAGATGTGGGGTTGTCATGGGTTGTCGTATTATGATGAGAAAACGACGAAGATGAAGAGAGCATAAGATCGCTTTCACTTCCAGTTCTCTGTTGTCGGACAGCGCATGTAAGAGGCTCTGTGACGACAGTTCTTGAAGGCCATCGAGAATCAGCCATCGATGCTGCCGCTTCGTCGATTGTCCCTCCAGACAACAGATAGCTATAGGTAGAACAAGAAGGTGATGTAGAGGATGAAGAAAGACGTGAGCCTGGCTTTGAAAGGTCATTGAGGAGTGTAGTATCGTGACGATCTTCTCTCCTTTCTTGTTCTCTCATGTCGTTGCTAAGATAAATAGGTGTGCGATTCCCAGGGAAAGAGGAATGACAATGAGGTAGAGGGCGCCTTTCACGATTCTGCAGGTGAAAAGAAGATGAAGAAGATGACGCGGATGAGAATGAAGAAGGAAGAGAGAAAGAAGGACACTTGTCATGGCTTTCATCTCCTTTTCCGTGGTGTTCTCCTCTTAGAGAATGACGACGACCAGACTCTGTCTTCATCGAGATAGGTGGGTGGATGGATTCTTCAAGAATCAACGTCGATTCATCTGCACTTCCATCATCTTCGCTAGCACTACTACCTCGAGGGTCTTCCTCACTGCATGTCGCTGTGAAAGAAGAGAGAGAAGAGATCTTCTCCTGTGGAAGCAGCACGTCAGCCTTGCTATTTAAGAGTACCGATCGTTGTAGATCGACATCTAAAGAACTCCATGGTGGTTTTCCTTCCTGTCCATCTTCTCTTATGACTCCACTCCCTCTTTTCTTTCCTATGTCCTCTTGTTCTTTTCTTCTTTCTCCTGTTCCCCCCCCTGTACATCTTCCATTCGCATGGTATTCACCTTCATCATCGTCTGTTAAGGCAAGCAATAAGTCTGTCTTGGCAGGAACCGTTTCTTTCTCCGAGAGATTTCTTGTATCTTTCTTTACTCTTTCTTCTTGTTCTTCCTTCTCGGCTTTCTCTCTTAGCTGACTAGGTAGAAGAAAAGAGAAGAAGAGAGAGGAAGGAAGAAGAGGGAGAACAAACCGAAGTTCTTCAAGAGAGAAAGAAGACGTTATAGCATCATGTAATACAGGATCATGTATATCTATCCCTAGTGATCTTAACTGACGAAAGACTTCATTCAATTCTTTCCTATAGAGAATGGTGTAAGGTGTATATTCAGGATTTCTCGCTAGAGACGATGAGATAGCTAGCAGACATCTTAAAGCACCTTTCCCACATAGAATAACATGGCTAGCTGGTGGAGGGAGGTCTTTTCGAAAGTGCGATAAAGCTCGTGTCTGAGCTGCATGGATCTTCTTGTCGTGTCTGGATGACGACGATGAAGACGTGAAAGAGAAAGAAGAGCGAGAGAACCCCCGTCCATTCCTTCTTCTCCTAGTATCAGCAGGGGTGGTCGGCGGAGACAATCTTGAAGAAAATGGAACTAACGCCGAAACTGAGGTAGGGATATAGTCAGAAGAAGACGGAGTAAACGGGAAAGATGAGGAAGAGAGAGGAAGAAGAAGACACGCAGAAAGATCTGATAAGAAGGAAAGACTGGCTGATAAAGAATCTCTTCCAGGAGCTGAAGAAGACGAAGAAGAAGAAGAAGAAGAAAGACGACGCGAAGAAGAAGAAGAAGATACGGACGATAGAAGTAAAGCAGAGATGCATAAGTCTTGTTGATCTGATAGGAAAAAACGTTCTAGTAAGAGAAGAGTAAGAAGCTTTGAACCTCCATCAATCGATGGATTATAGAGACGATTCTGAAACAAACTTCCTAGTAGACGGATAGTAGAAGAGGAAGAAGAAGAACACGCTGCTCGAATAGCTGCAGAGGTTTCCTCAGGAGACACATGAAGAGATAACTGAGGACTTGAACTGGTAAGTGATAAGAAGATCTGAAGAAAAGAGAGACAGAAAAGAAAAAGACATAAAACATGAACAGAGGAGAAGACGGAGAAACAGAATAGGGAATTCATATCAGTTAACACTCATAGAGATGAAACAATATAGAAAGAAGGCAAAGAAAGATTTCTGCTTCGCGGGTTTCATCTTCTTCCTTTGACCTCTCAAACCAGGGCTCTCTACCTCTCGGACGGGGAAGACAAAGAAAAAGGGGGGAAAAAGAAGATAAGGAGAAAGAATTCACTATACACATAGACTCATCGATATAAAGAAATAGAAGAAAAGTAGTACAAAATACAAAAAGAAAGACGAGAACATTTGCTAGAAGTAGAGGGCAATGTCTTGGGACGTGTGATGTAGACCAAAGAGTCCTTTGAGAAGCAGGGAAAGACCTGCAAGTGTATATACACCGTAGCAGAGACCGTATGAAGAAGCTCACCTGATTTAGAGTACTTTCTTCTTCACCCTCACTCCCATCCTCTTGTACTGGTTCACAATGACCATCTTCTTCTTCTTCTTCATCTTTTCTTTGAGTGTGTGAATCTCTTCCTAGCCTTCGCTTCCTTCTCCCCCATAGAATCCCCCCTCCTCGCCTTAGATGCACTGTGTGGCATGTTTTTTCCTGTTGTCCATGCGGTGAGCCGGTAAGCAGATCTACAGGCAGTGAGGTTAAGAGATCCTCTCCATTATCCGTAGGTACCGTAGGAGAAGAAGAAGTTGTTTTGACAACATCATCGGCAGCAGGGGAGAGAAACGCAGGGGCAGTCGCTTTCTGTCGTTCAGGATGTGAAGAGATCGAGATCCTTTTCCTAAGTAGCCTCATGGCTCTTTCATTCACTGGAGGAGGATGAGAGTAGATCTGCGATTTTTATGATAGGACGACATAGAGAGTAACGAAGGAATGAAGAAGAAAGCAAAGAAAAGTGAAGAAGACGACGAAGAGAATAAGGAAGGTAAAAGAAGAAGAAAGAAGAGAGGACACGTTGAAATGCCGCGAAATGGTATTCAGTTGAGGGCAGGAGAGAGAAGAGAGATGAACGGCGATAAGAGACAGAGAACTCACCCAACACAAGGGGAACGTGAAGGAAAAGAGCAGCAAACGGAAGATGAAAGATTTCCAGAGAACTGCAAACGAAGTTAATTACAGGAAGCGAAGTAACACACAAACAACGGCTGAAGCTGAGAAAGAAGAAATGACGCCCATACACCATGGCCTTCCCTCACACCCCAGGAGGAGACAGGGAAAGAGTCGGCAAGAGTTGAAGTGAAAAGGCGGTGCTCGTGCAGATGACAAAAAGAGCCTCCGTTGGAAAGAAGAGAAGACCTCTTGATGAAAAAGAAGACCAATTCAATAAAGGCTCTATCACACATGACCCGTGTGTAATTATCGGGGAAGACGGAAGAAAAAGCCAATGGAATGCCGGGATCCCGAGCTGAATCATGTCCAGAGACGCTCGCTCTGTTATGATGTATCTGTTCGTTTCTACTGATGAAGGGTCGCATAATAAAGGACGCCCTCGCAGGCAACACACACCACATTCTTCAGCTATCTTGGAGTTTCGATGGGCTTGAGGTTCTCGCCTCCAGCCGAAAAAAGACAAGGAAAGTCATTCTCCCATGCGTTTTTTGAGATTTGGTCTTAGGGCTCCGCCTTCCGAGGCCTGGGTTCCCCGAAGATTTGAACGTAGGTCGTCCGGCTGGGACCCAGGATAGACAGAAGGGAAGGTCTCTGCTGGACTTGTAGAGAGAGTGCGAAGTGAGGAAAGAAGGGACGCTACAGGATCGGGGAGATTTTAACCCAGACTACGCTACTAGACAGCGACTTCGCGATAAAAGGAGAGCGACACGAATTGAGAAAGAGAAGGTAAATGGATGTCACCACACAGCGCGAAAGAAACACCAAGGTGCAAAAACGCAGTGCACATGGAAGGAAAGTGAATGTGCGAGAAGAAAAAGGAAAAAAGCGGGTGAAACCTTCACCAGGAGTCCCTTGCGACCACGTCGGCTCTTCGTCGCCGTTTTCGCACTGCGATGTTGGAATAGCGCATACAGACAAGAAAGATAGATGATAGTACGGCAAGAGCTAGGGGAGAACAGGGAAACAAAAGCAAAACTGAACAAAGGCGACCAGCGCTTAATAAGGAAAGGAAATTGGAAAAACTCGGGAACGGCTCTTTGGGAGCGATTCATTCCTTCGAGATCCTTCATAACTACTCTTCGACAGCTCCAACTACGATGCCGTGCTTTAGCATCGTCCCAGCCACGCAATTACCTGCAGCGGCAAAGGAAAAGCATATAGGGGTTCCTGAACGGTACGGGAACGAAAAAAAGAATTCAAAGAGGCGTGCAATACATATACGCCCCAAGCTTCATAGGCTGGAGGTATCTCGATCCTTGCTTGTCTTTCACAATTCAGTTTGCAACGCGATTCATACGGCCCTATATCTATCTCTCTCATTCCGCCTACGGGTCAACCGGCTCGATAGCACAGCTGACAGCGTCCGTCGTCCTGACGAGCGATTGCCGCCCGCGCGTCGTCCATCGGTGTTCCTGTCGTCGAGACTGCCCGATGATCGATAGACAGATTGCGACTCCCTATGGGAACGCTTTCATTATCTTGTTTGTCGAAGTAGGAGACAACTGGTGGAGGTCCGGGTCTTGTCTTTTCTCATTTCTGTTTCCATTACTAAAAACGGTGGGAAAACCGCGGGAACGGGCAAAAGAATAGAGCATCGGCCTAATGCCTCGAGGTGTCCTCCGAACGAACTTCGTCACCGCGGTCGCCGGTGGTTGTGGTGGCTGTAGTGATGCTCGAATGCAAGACAACCAACTCTCTCCCCATCCACGGCAGAACTTTGACCATCCGAGATTGCAAGCGGAGCTCGATTGCTGGAAGGGTGTTGCTGCAGAGAGCTACATCACTTAAAGTGGCTTTTCTCTCAAGTACGCTTCGTTGGAGATAACTAGTCGTTTGTCCGCGGAATGTCTCCCGGTTGCCAACCCATTGTCACGTGGCGTTGACGACTCCTGCTCTAGTCGACTGCTCTTGTTCCGCTATGAATTATACGGGCAGAAAGGGCTTACCTGCAGACTCAAACGTCTGCATGTCGTGCTGGAACTCAGCGTCCTGCTCTTTTAGACGTTAAGGGCAATCATGAGTTGCGAGCAAATTTAGTGAGATGT
This sequence comes from Cystoisospora suis, assembly GCF_002600585.1. Taxonomy (NCBI): domain Eukaryota; phylum Apicomplexa; class Conoidasida; order Eucoccidiorida; family Sarcocystidae; genus Cystoisospora; species Cystoisospora suis. The sequence goes on from NW_027158039.1 coordinate 22,656, forward strand.
CCGCACCCCCCGCTTAGACTGTAGGTTGCAGCGGAGCTGCCGCCTCTGTTTTTCGTGTAGTTGCACCGACTCTTGTAAGGGGCAGCGGAAAAACGACGCTATGTGACGAACGTCTCGAAGGGATAAAGTACTTAGCACCCAGACGGGGACTACCATTCTGCCACCGTTTGTAAAGGCGCCAGCGGGTGTCCTGACAGAGGACTTATTCTGTATGAGCTACAAATCACGATTCAACTCCATGGTCATGAAGTAACATGTCTTTTCTTGGGTCCACGGGCAGTACCGCTCTCCATCCGGACGCAGTAAGAGAAGGATCCTTGGAATCAGGCCGGCTATTCATACCTAGGCGCCAGGAACCGTCGGCTGAAGAGGCAACAGGCTGACAAAACTCTGCCGTGAGAAACGTAGCCAACAAGTTGGAGTCAACTGTGCCTCTAAAGAAAGCGACCCCCTTTCGCGGAGTGTCGGACCAGTGACAAGTGCGACTGACTGCGGTGGAAGAACATCTGCAACATGCAGAGCGTCTACATCGCTCATGATGGGAATGCCTGCCAGCAGCAAAACCACTTGGCCTGAGCGCGAGGCCAGCGAAGTTGGGCATGTCTCCGACCGTGTCACGCCGAGACACATAGGCGTCGGAGAAAGTGCACAAGCGAGGTCGCCGGTGGTGGCTGACGCACAGCACAAGGGATTTGGAGCTGCCGCTATTTGGGAGTGCTTACAAAGACAAAGCAGCATCGTTTGCCGCGGTAGAGTAGTGGCCGTGTTGCGCACCGCGCAGCCAGGTTGTGTGCTCTATTGCGCCGCGTACTCATTTCCAAGAACGGCTAGCACGTATCCGTGGTCACAAGCTGGCTGACCCATCGGGTGCCACTCACAATTTCACGACACACTGGTAAGAAAAAGTAACTCCGGGGAACGACCTTTCCAGTGTAAGAAAAGGGTGGAAAGCTACGAGGCACAGAAGTTGACAGCGCAGTGTTCAGTAGCCTATGATGAGACAGACCCCTGAGCGGCAACAGGAAAGCCATATATGTCGACACGCGGAAGAAGCCGAACTCCGGTCGGGCGTGGCAGCGCACCGCAGAGAAGAGAACTTCTCTCCAAGCAGCTCTGCGCCAATTCCCGGTTCTGCATGTAGCTACAAAGGCCCCGAACGTCCGGCTCAGGCACTTATTTGGCTACAGAAACGTTCAAGACAAGTTTGGCCTGCAAAACTGCAGTTAACGAGTTGGCTAGATCCTGCCAGCGTCCTCCGCAACTCCAGTCGGGACCCTGAGAAAGCTTCACTGAGCCGTTCATTCGGTACTCTGTCCGGTGAGAACAACAGTGACAGAGCGGACCAAAATGCATCAGGTTTGTAGAGAGCTCCGTGCATCAGAACGATGCAGTTGACTGGAACTGAGATCTTGGGCAAACCGACGGGGCTGCCCGAACGGAAAGGCGACTTAACACTCAAAATCCGCCAGGGCAGTGCAACCTGTCGTGCCAGACAATTTACTGCCCAGTAACAAGATGTAATGACACTCATCGTTCTCCTCCAGTACCGTTCTCTTCGAACAAGACGCAGTCTGCAGTATACTTTTCGTGAAACCAAGCCGTGTACGTTCCCTGGGTCTACGTGTCGTCCTTCCATCAAAAGAAGCGGCGGCTGACTGTAAACCGCTGCCCGTCACTACTCGTGTGAGGAAAATGGCAGAGAGTCAAGGGAGCCTCATCACTTACATCATTGTTCTTACCGAAGAAGAGAGTCTTTCGTCTGTGGCGGCTAGTCCGTTTACACTTTCGGAGTCAACGAACTAGCTAGCTATCCAACTAACTATTTGTGTCCGGCCAATTCTGAAGGGCCGTCGCCTAAAGGTAGATGGGCTCGCCTGATACAAAGTAAAGCACACATCGGAGACACAACCTCGATGCCATGCGGCTAGCGTTTCAGGGACCCGTAACACGTGTGCGAGCGTGTAGCAAGGGGGCCGGGGGGCAAAGCAGTGCTAGCACGTAAAGTCGTACTTTGGCTTGGTCGTACGCATGTGATAGAACAGTCATTCCCGGTGTCCTTTTCCTTCTTTTCAGCGGTCGGAATTGCGATTCGGTTATTCGAATGTGAATGGAGAGAAGCTTGGCTAACTTCGTGCTGTAGTGCTTCAAGGGGAAAAGCTCACCGGCTCAATCGCGCAGCGGCGACCGAGCTGTCGCTGAGTTGCTCGAGTCCCTTAATCGCGAGACACAAGCTTTCCCAAGTAGACTTAAGTCGACGACAGGATCGACAGAACGTACTACCGCTTATGTCCTTAGTCATCTCTATAATGCAGACACTGACGCACGACATCCCTCTGATCTCGCTCCTCTTTTCCTGTTGGCGACTGCTACGGTCAGCATACTCGCTATCGTCGTCGTAAGAGAAAGCACCCGCCATGATGCCACGCCCTTTTAGCGTTTCTTCACTTCACGGGTTTTTCTTGCGTAGAGAGCTATCAGATTGCCACCTCTTGGTCGATCTTTACTATAGGAGCCACCGACATTCATACACGCCAGCTAGACAAGCACAGCTCTTAACCAACTAGGGTCAAAGTCCCCTGATTCCGAAGACCTAGCTGTGACAACCTCGGGTGTCATTGCAGTAATCCTTTCTCTCTAATACTTTTCATTGCCTTTCCCTTTTTCCGTTTTTCGCCTTTTCCTCTCACCTTTCTTTCTTCTTTGGAAACAAGAAATCAGCTTGGAGATGTAGACTCCTTTAAGAGTGCCAGCCAGCATACGTCCCTGCTCTCTCTTCACCTTCTTAGGAGTCGAAGGAAAATGTTTACTATTTCATTTCTTGTCTCTCATCTTTCGTGCCTTTATCTGGCCAGGTTGTTCTGAAATAAAAGAGCAACATACGATAAGAGGATGTGAGAGGAACCATGGAAGATGAGAATAGCCCTTTCCCATACACTCCTGCATCATCAGCTGCACATACGTCAAACTTCTTCTTCTTCTTAACCCCATTTTAACTGATCAAAATGCCCTCCTCCTCTTCCCAACAGAAGACAGGCAAGAGTCCTCCGGCTAGTTCTTCCAATGCGTCTCGGGAGAACACTAACCATGGAGGAACATCATCGTCAGCTGGTAAGACACCCAAGACACCATCGACAGTAGCTAGTCACGGACGAAAAGGAGGAGGAGGAGATGGGCACCCACAACAAAGAAGAAAGGCATCTCTAAATAAGAAAAACGAGAGCGAGTCTCTTTCGGAAGATGAAGTTCGCCGAACTACTACAACAACGGCGACGACCATCCCTCCAGCTGCATCGACTACCACGACTGTCTCGTCTCTCTCTGTTGCTGGAGGAGGAGGAGGAGCTGGGTCTATAGGGGAAGATGTTGCATCAGGAGATCTGAAGAATGAACTCCATTCGAAACAAGGTGAAGGGTCAAGTGAGAAGGATGGAGTAGATCTTTCCACGTTGCCACAAGATCTACGTGGAAGGGATTCTTCAAGCTGTGAAGAGTCTCTGAAGGAGACGAAACTGCCTCAAGAGCTTCCACAAGATCATTTAGAATCCTCTTCTCTTTCCACGGCTCTTCTCGATACAACATCCCGATCTTCATCCACGCTTTCCTTCTATGAACGTATGACATCAAATTTAAGAGAGAGAGCTACGAATGCCCTTGAGATTTCAGACAAACGATGGCAAGAGAAAGATGCGGACTTTGATTCTCGTGTGAAAGAAGAAAGCTTGCATGCAAGGGAGGAGCTCAAGGACCGACAAGAGAAGTTGAATGAGCTACAGGAAGTCCTTGAAGAACGTCTTAAGCAGCAAATCAGATGGCGAGAAAAACAGCGGAGTCGTCTACAGCTCTATCAGGAATACCTTCAACGAGAACAGCAAGCTCTTTCAGCAGGAGAAGGGGGGGAAGGCGGAGGAGATATGACAGGAAGAGGTGAAGAAAGACCCCTCCTCGAAGGCAATGGAGATAATACGACTAAGAAAGATAACAATACAAAGTCCGGAGTGTCGAGCTCAACTCTCATGCTGACGAGAGGTATAAAGAAAGGAAAGAAGAGCCCCCTAGGCGCCAGTGGAAATCCGATCACAACCACCACAACTCCTGCAGGCATAGTAGCAGGAGGAGGAGGAGGACAAGGCGTAGGTGTCTTTTCACCCTCGAGGGAGACGGCTAATACAACAGAAAAGAAGGCTGTCGGTAAAGCGGCGACTATTGTCGGAGGAGTAGGAGGAGGGGGGAAAGGAAATAAGAAGAAGGGAGTTGAAGAAGATGAGAAAGAGAAGAAGAATACCAGCCATGCTTCTGCTGGTCGTCTCATGAGAATTGCTTCTACCGTGGATGGGAATGAAGAGGTCATAGGCGGAGTAGCAGGAGGAGGAGGATATGAAGAAGATCTTCGAGGAGGTCTGTATGAAGGAATGACTCCGACAGATTTCTTCTGCTTAGATGATGAGGATGCCGAAGAAGAAGAGGAAGATAATGAGGACACACAGGAGGAAGAACAGGGAGAAGAAGGAGAACAACAGAATGGAGAGAAAGAGAAAAAGCATTTGAAGGAGACGGATAGTGATAAGACAACTCGAGAGGGAGCACTGAAGAAGAAAAAGAAGAAGAAAGAATACGATGAAGCGTCGACAAAGAAAGCATTAGATGAGAATATACATGAAGCGCAGTCCATTATCAAAGATATGCGTAACATACTCTTCCATCTTATTACATCTCTTGAAGATATCGAGGTCAGACCCCTCCGTAGGCAAAAAGAAGGAGAAATTCACAGTTCTATACACCCGGAAACTCTCGCCATACATCTATTTCTCTGGCTCAAGTAGAGCCTACCTATATATATATATATATGCGTACCTTCTTGAATAGGAAGAGAGAGAGAGAAAACATCCGACTGAAGACTTATACACTCACGCCGAGATTTAGATCCCCCCTCGTCTCGATTTCTGCTTGAGGTGTGGCCGCACTCTTAACGGACATGAAGAACGTACAGATAACGCAATGGCGAGATTACAGAGAGAAAGAAAGGAACGAAGAAATGCTTCCCGAAGAGGATCAGAACTCTTGCATGCACACTGTGTACTTCATGGTGAAATGCTGATGTCACTTTCTTAAAAGTAGATAGAGGCACGCTGTCTGTACACTCGAATTTGCCCATCCTGATCCGCGTCCAGTCGAAACAAACTTCCCTTCACATTCTGCCTCCGAAGTTTGCCTGGGAAACAACCAACTTTACTTCAACATTTTCTTTTTCTTTTGCTAAACGTCCGTCGACGTCGCGACTGGAGTGTTGAGAATGTGTGTCGCACATAGGGGGGTGGTGCTTGTGGTCTCGGGCGGTTTCTACTGACTCTACATACACACGTACACATATGTGTAGGTGTTTGGGTAGAGTCTGTCTACAGACAGATTAACTGATAGAGGACTAAAGATAGAGAGAGAGCTGGATAGATGAA
>NW_027158039.1:28116-28358 GCF_002600585.1 Cystoisospora suis
GAGATAGAGATAGGTCAACGGTAGGTCGATAGATAGGTAGGTTCGAAATAGATAGCTAGATTAGGGAACGGTAGATACATAGATTAAAGACACACAAATAGACAGCTTAGCGGTGATTCTTGACGATACCGTGCATTTACGGCATGTTTATTCTATGTGCACCCTACAGTTAAGACGTCCATCCATACACGTATTAAAGATGCCTCACACGGTCGTTTCGATCTCGATCTCTCTTTTTTTCT
>NW_027158040.1:0-230 GCF_002600585.1 Cystoisospora suis
GTACATGCATATGTATCTTTAGTCGGGTTGAAGAGTGAATGTAGATAGAGACTGTACACGCAAAACAATCTTTCACAGATAGACCGGCTGTTCCTTCATAATGGCTTATGTCTTGATTGAGGTGTACAGACACCCCAAACTTACCTGTCGAAAGTCATCTGGTGAAGGAAATGAGAAGCTTTCAAAACCTCTGGAATCTTTTCTCAGCTTTCTCTCTCCATCTTTCCCCT
>NW_027158040.1:263-8562 GCF_002600585.1 Cystoisospora suis
CTTCCTCTCTTCACCTTCTTCTTCTTCTTTCTTCAAACCTTTGCACTTCTCTTCCACCTCCTCCATCTGTCTTCCTCTCCATTCTTCTTCTTCTCCTTTCTTTCTTCGGGTGTATATCCACCTCACAGCTAGCTCAGCACATGTCTGCACTCGATCATTGACTAGAAATAAGAACATTTGCGTGACCATACCACTAGGGATAATCCCTGAGACAGTCGGCGATGACCGTAAAGTTGTCGATTCTCCCTCATGATCATCTCCATCCTTCTCTCTTCTTCCTGTACCTTCACTTTCGTCTTCGTCATCTTTCCTATCTTCTTCCTCTTCTTCATCTNNCTTCTTCATCTCTTCCTTCTTTCTTTTCATTCTCTCCTTCCTTCCTTTCTTCTCCTCTCCATCTGCCTTCATCCTCTTCTTCTTCTTTACTACTTTCACGATCATATCGCCAGATATGATAAGCTAACTTGGCGAGAGCTTGACGAAAGAGGCCCGACTGAAGGGTTTGCTTTAGAGCCTGTTTCGTGCGTATAGATACAAACCTTTCATATAACTTTCCTGGTAAAGCGCGACTTCTCCCATGTAGATACGCAAGCCGATCATCGAATCTCGAGCTAGGTCTTAGAAGGACCTCGATACCATGGACAGCTGTATCAAACAACTCTCTTCGTGAAAGGCATGAAGAAGATGAAGGAGGTGTAAGTGCTGAACCCTTTCTTAGAGATTGTACCGATGTCGCCTTACTGGCGTGAAGCTGTCCGGCTTTCTTTTCCCTTTCTGATGGGTCGACGGGACGGCCTCTTTCATGGCGAGACATTTCATTGATTGCCACAGAAGAGATAGAAAAATGAAGTCCATTCTTATTATCGACAGAGAGATAAGAAGAAGAAGAAGGTTGAAGAGAATTGAGAAGGGAAGAGGAGGACTGTTGTAAGGTATCGAGAGAAGAGACATTTCGAGGGAAGCTTTGACTATGAAGATGTCCTTCCTCCTTTTCTTCTTCTTTGTCTGTTTCAGAAATCTTTCTCTGTTCACTTTTCTGTAGAGGAGAGAGAAAGTAATCTGTATAGAACTCTCGGAGAGGAAGAGGAAGAAGAAGAGAAGCACGAGATGAGGTATTCGATGACTTGACAGGGTTTGACGAAGAAGAGGGAGAAGATCTTGATAGAGAGACGTTACTAAAGTTGGGAGAAGAGGAAGAAGAAGAAGACCACGGGGAAGAATTTAAAGAAGATCGCATGCAGTTATGAGCAGAGGCGACAGACTCAAATCGCTGGACTTCGAGAGGAAAGTACCTGAAAGACAAGAAAAGATAGAGAGGATATGAAAGAGAAGAAAAGAGATGGAGAAGAGTCAACTTGAAGGAAAGAGAAGCAGAGGTTTGAGAGAGGTAAACCAAAGAAAAGAAAGAAGATCCCAGAGAAGAAAGAGAAGAGGTAGGGAGAGAAGAAAACGATAAAGAGATCCCAACAGAGTTCAAATAGCAATCGCGCTAGACAGGCAGCCGTCGTAGATTGTTTAGGGTTGGAGAATGAGGGTGTGTATAGACACAAGGCAACGAAGGAGACAGTAGAGGTGAGCGGGCTTGCCAACGCCAGTCAATAAGAAAGAAAAGGAGAGAAGAAAGTGAAAAGAAAAGAGTGATAAGAAGAGTCCACAGAAACCCAAAGGCTACACGACTCGTTACATCCATACCTACATATAGACAAACCTAGACACGCCTACGTGTAGACATCCATACATATTCACATACGCTTACATCTTGATACACACACGTCTTCATCCAAAGATACCGACATACATCTCCAGATACATTCCTACCTGCATGTCTAAGCTTTTGAAGAGAGCGCAAGCGAGATGCTTGTGTGATACCTGTCTCTTCTTCGAGTTGAAAGAGAGAGAGAAGAGATGACACTTACCGGGTGAAGAATCGTCTCCAGTTAGGAGTGCTTAACAGGCGCTTTTTCACAGCTGCGCATGTACAAGATAAGACATAAGCACCACCTTGATCCACACCGCTTGTATGAGGGAGATTCCTGAGACAGCTATTGCCGAGATCTCCCTTATGCCTCGATACATGAGCGACTTCATGTGTCGACGTACTAAGAGAATGGATCTGTCTATGAAGAGAGCGGTCTGACTGAGAAGAATGTAACAGACGTGAGAGATCTTTCTTCTTCTTCTTATTTTCTTCTCCCCCCCCTTTTCGGTCATCTCGGGGACAACAGGTGCAATAGGCGAGAACTGTATCTTGATGATACGCTCGTAGAAGAGCAGTAAGCCAGCAGTGTACGTACAGCGCCAAAACTTTCGATGTAGGTGTACAACTAGAGACATGAGAGCTAGCACGTTTATCTGCAGACGATAATAAGAGACGACTTCGTTTTCTTTTCGAGAGACAGGAGAATTTCTTAGTCCTTTCATCGTCCTCGAGATAAGCCCCAGAGCTCTTCTCAGAAGAACAACATCCTAATACAAACAGAAGTTCATCTAAGGGTTCAAGAAGTAGAAGAAGAGGAGATGGTAGATGAAGAAGAGACTGAAAGAGAGAAGTAGAAGAAGAAGACAGAAAAGGAGAGGAAGATGACGACTCCTTCACACAAGAATCCTGAGAACTCCCTTCACGATGTATCGCGACTTCTTCCTCTTTCTTCTTCTCAGCTATCTGTACACCTGAAGAAACGACGTTCCCATCACCATCTCCCTTCCTAGCCATGCATGCACTGAGTTTTCGAACTGTCGCTGGATCTCTATAAGAAGATTCTACTCCATCTAAGTCATTAGTTTCCTTCTGGGTCTCCTCTGAGAATGAAAGAGAAAGATGCTGTCTCTCAGACTTCACCCCCAAGGCTGATGTAGAGGGCGAACCAAATACTCTCAGAGGCTCTGAAGAAGATGGAAAAGAAGAAGAAGAAGGGAGAGACACATTATTAGGGCTACCTGTAGGAGTCGGTGAAGGGAGCAAAGATGGAGAAGAAGAAGAAGAAGACGATGTCGCTACAGTTGAACAGAGATGCCATGAAGGTGGAGAGAGAAGATCCTAGAGGAAGAAGGAGAAGAAAAGAAGAAAAAAAACAGACAATGAATTATAGGGGAGTCCAGGAGTTAGTTGAGATGTATCGATACTTGTGTGACGAGTTCGTCTGTAGATTCTCAAGATGTTGACTAAAGAAAGAAGGAAAGAAAGAAAGTATAACTGTCACATGCGCTCACTGGGCTTATCAGATGTTTGGAGGACCCCAAGAACGAGAATAGAAGCGATGAGAGAAGAATAAAGAAGAAGAGAGATGAAAAAGAAAGAAAGGGACTCAGATAATCCTAGGTCATGAAAAGAATCTCAAGTGTATGTACACCGGACTGTACCATCGACACCGATCACCATTCACCGCATGCACTTCTGCCCGTTTTGTCTACACTTTTTCTAAACAAATCTCCAAATTATCTTCCCATGCCTACTCATTCCCTCCCTGATGGGGCTGCACAAGAAGCCTCATATCCCATCATCTACTGGCAAAATACATTAGTCACATGCAAGCACATATATATACCGTAACTACACTTACATACACACGTATGATGGAGATAGACAGACAGCTCGATCAAAGATACACATGCTCCAGATAGATACACAGATACATAGATAGATAAACATGGATAGACAGATTAGTGATCTGTCGATAGGCTGTGCGTAGAGCTATGAATTCCATGCCTGTCGGGTGATGTCTCTCCTTGCCTCGTGTGACTGAACTCTCGTAGGTGTCGAGTCAGAGGAGCGAGAGAGATGTAAAGATAGGACATCTCGAGCTAGCATCCACGCTAAGAAACCCTGAGAGAAGTAAGAGATCTCTGTTTAATGCTTGCAGAAGAAAGAAAGGATCGGAAAGACGACACACGAATTTCTTTCTTTCCTTCTTTCTTTGTATTGTTTGAGATGTCTCATGAAAGAGAAGCTCATTGAGAGGGCGGAGCTTGACATCTGACGCATCTCCTAAGACTTACCAGGAATTCTTGCGTAGATGTTGCATGCAATCCATAAGGATGTCTACAAACTCCTCCTTTCCCAATAGAAGAAGAAGAAGGCGGAGAAGAACAATCGATATGAACCCCACGAGTGGTGAGACGGCTACTTCGATCTCGATAGAGATCTTTATCAGAGTGACCGATTTCTGTCTTTCGTTTTCTTTCTCTTAAGGCAGCATCTCTCTCTTCTCTCTTTACTCGTCCGTTCTGTGGGAGACGAGTCAGGCTGCGACTACAAGAGAAACCTTCCTCTCTTTCTGTAGATCGGGAATCCCCTGGCCGACTACTTTCATGAGAGGAAAACGAAGAGAGGGATGAAGGAGAGATAATAGAGCTGTAACGATGAGAATGCCCTTCACATATTGAAGAGCTCTGCTTCTCTTCTTCTCCCTCAGGCGGATGAAGACTTCTATTGCCATGTGGTGTTACCTTGTCTTTTGTATTGCCATCTGCTTCAGGAGAGCCCGGCAAACATTCTGTACGATGCAGATCATCCACAAGTGATACAGAGAAAGACGAAGAAGAAGAAGATGGAGAAGAAGAAGATGAGCTATTGAGAGACCTCTCTTGGGTGAGATGAGTTTCTACGGAAGTTCTACTTTCTTTGCCTTCTTGAGGCGTGTGTCTCTCATCTTCTTCTTTGACGTGGGTATCATTCTTTCTCTCCTTCTCTTCTTCGAGGGCCGCACGTTCCGATGCTGTAGTGCCCTTAATGCTCTCTCTTGGAGAAGGAGTGAGATTCTCACTTACCTGCACTGAAGCTCCTTCCTCTCCTGAATGGGGTACACTGTTAACATTCTTCTCTCTCACTTCTCTATTCTGTAGAGAAGAGGAAGAAAGTCTAGTGGCGTGGTCACTAATAGGTAAAGAAGAAGAAGAGGGAGAAGGAGAGAGAGAGAGAGATGCACTACTGTTCGATCTTCCACAAGAAGACAAAGAAGATGATGGGGAGGAGGAGGAGGAAGCACAGAGAAGACGTTGACGGAGAGCCTTCTTTTTATCGACAGGAAGGCTAGCTATAGCTCTAGGCCAGTGCTGCTTCGGAAGGCGTTGAAGCTCTCGATGGATCTCTCCTACTGACAAAAGAGAAAGACGTGAGAAGATCGACGAGGAGGGGGAAGATGAAGATGAGGAGGAAGGAGAAGAATTCTCCATAATGAAATAGAAGAGAAGAAGGGGTCTTCAGGTCATTGACGAGAAACTGGGAATTCGCCTTTCTAAGAGAAAGGATATTTTAAGCATGAGTCAAGCAAAGAAGAGCTATTGAGACAATTAGACGGAAGGTTTTCTTCTCATCTCTGTTCTTCTTTCATCAAAAGGAAAGACACATGTTACCTGCTGTGTCCTCTTCACAACGTCCATGTATCTATGGGAGATAGGCGAGGAGTACATACACCTGAGAGGACGCATCTAGTAGGCACGTTCTTAGTGACCTAACCTCAGATGTCAAAAAGCATCTGCTACACATCGAAGAATGTTGGGGAAGAAGAAAGAGAAGGGAGTTGATTTGTCTCCTCTTTCTTTCTTTTCTTCTTCTCCTTGTACTTCTTGAGGTCCTTCTTCTTTCATCTTCGAAAAGCATTCAGATCAAACACATTCCACGACAGGGCTTCTCATCCTCTCGTTGCTTTGCTATTTAGCAACTGCATGCAAAGGAATAGACGGGCAACTCTGTTATCAACGCTTTTTTACATAAGAAAGAGGCAAGAAGATCTTCATGAACAGAGTTTGATATATTCCCTCCACCAGAAAGAGAAAGAGGGAGATGTAGAAAACTGCAGATCAGTCTCCCGCCAAATCCTCCGTCCTGTTTTGCTGTGAAAGGAGCTTCTTCCGGTTGCCGAGGGCTAAGAGACAACTGGAGAGAATAGAGAGAAGAGAAAAAAGCTAAAATGATGATGAAGCTGTTCTGTCGTGCACATCTATACAAAGAGATGCTAGTAGGAAGGGGAGAAAAAGAGAGGATGATGGGAGAATCGATACTAAACAGAACCATCGAAGAGTTGCGCTGCTTCTGCTTCTTCTTCTCCTCCAGCAAATAGACCCTCTTATCAGTCTCATTCTCTCATCTTCATGTTGAAATAGAAGAATCTTCTCTCCTCTTCCTCTCTCTTTTGAGAGAAGGAGCAAACTTCAAAGAAAGACCGAAGTGAACCTCGCATCTTCGTCGTCATGAGTAGAATAGAGAAGGGACGTGAAAGAGAAAGAAAATCCCCGCTTTCTGTCGACCCAAGAGAAAGAAGAAGTTCTTTTTGTTTCGCTGTCACGCAAAGCAGAAGAACACTTCTTTACCATTGTATAGGACTTTCTCTTTCAAATGTGACTATCTCTTTTCCAAACTTCTCTCAGACATCCATGTCTCCTGCCTACATGCACATGCACTGGAGGGAGGGTCTTGATGCTCGAGACACAATATCCCCCCTTTCTTACGATTTACAAGGGGAGAATTCACACACTCTCGCTCTTTCTGTTCTCCATCCTTCTCTTTACCTCTAGGCTTTTCTTCTTTTCTTTCTTCCTACTGGAATCCAGATGTGCTCCCTAGATCCAACTTGATCCGATCTTCACCCATTTTCCTCCTAGGCTGTTCACCTACATCTTCGTCCCTACGTCTTCGTTGAGTTTCCTTTGCTGGCATGCACAACAGAGAGATGATGAGAGAGACAGCAATGGCGGGAGACAGTCTTCTTTCTTTCTTTCAGAGATATCTCTCTCTCTTTCTCTCCGTTGGATTCCAGGCGACATTTGACACATCAAGCAGGTCTTTCAGAGGGACGGGATGACCTGTCTATAGACCAATCTCCATTGCAGTTCTTCTCTCTATCTTCTGGGACATGTCTGTTTTCTTCGCCTTCTACGTCGTCGAGATGTCAGAAAAGCATCGACGCTGGGGAAGAAGGCCAGATCATCTCTCTCATTCATTTCTCTCTTCTTCTTCGTATTTGAAGAGGGGACAGGAGAAGAGATAGATAACAACTCGACAAGAGGAGCTCAAGACAGGAAGACTTAAGAAGAATACATACACATGGACTGCGTATCTCTTTTAGTCACTATCTATCTATACGTCTGTATATACATAGACAGAGCTCAAGATCTTCTTTCCTTTTTCTTCATTCATTTGACCTTCTAAGCATAAGGAGAGAGTAGAGAGAATCTTTTTCTTCGTCTTCTTTCATGAAGAAGGAGACGATTTCTCTTCAGACCGGGAGTTCACTTGAGAGAGAGGTCTCCTAAAGCAAAGGCCCCTCCTTTGCTTGGTCCTCTCTTATCAAACACACACGAGAGAAGGTTTCTTCTTTCTTCGCCGAGGTCATTTTCATCTTTCCTTCGTTTGTTCTTTCTTTTTTCTCATTCTACTTCGATGCCGTACAGCTAGCTAGCTAGCTCTGTACGTGTGAGTCAGGGACAATCGATACTCCAAGATGAATAGAAGGGAGGTCTTTCTCGATTCCTTCTGCTGCCTTGGACAAATCGATACTTGCTGGAGTCAGACAAAATGTAGGAAACTTCTACAACAGAATAATGTCCTTCAACGATGCAAGAAGAAGAAGGGGGAGGAGAGGAAGGCACCAGTAGATACTAGAGGGTATAATACACATTCAGGTGTATATACACCCCCCGAATGGGAGGGGGATGGATGGAAGAGAAAGAAGAGAAAAAAGACAGGTTCATGGAGGTGGTGCTCAAGAGAAATGCAGAGCTTCCACCATTCATTCTGTTACGATGAAACACCTCATGCTAAGCATCGAACCTCACGTCCTTCTGTCTTCTCGATGTCTCCTCTCTCACTTTCTCCGACGTCTCTCTCTCCTACTCTTTCTCCCACTGCAGTCTTCAGCTCCCATAGCACTACTACTTCTTGTTCTTCTCGTTTTCGCACGCTTCTACCTTATCATACAATGGCTTCTATCAGGTGTTTCTCCTCTTCTTCCTCTTCTCGCTTCTTCTTTCCTTGCTCTACGGGGATTCGTCAGAGGAACTATACCCTTCGAAATCCTATCCCTGTATCTTGGAGTAGCTCAATTTCTTGTGTTTCATCTCCCTACTCTTCTTCTTCATTCTCTTGTCTACCTTTCTTGTCCTCCGTTTCATCTCTAAATACTCCACGTTTCTCTTCTTCTTCTTCTTCACCCTCCGCTTCTTCTTCTTCTTCTTTGTTCGTTCATGCAAGGAAAAAGTTTTCTTTTCATTCCTCACATCCTTCGTTCCATGATCCTCTCACTCCTCTCTTGTCTTCTCCAGTATCTCTCTCCCTTTCACCTCTCTCTTCTTCTCTTTCCTC
>NW_027158040.1:8798-8945 GCF_002600585.1 Cystoisospora suis
AAATGTCGGAATCTTCGCTCATATCGATGCAGGAAAGACAAGCACCACGGAAGCCTTTCTTCTTCAGTCGAAGCAAATCTCGAGGAAAGGGTGTATCGATGACGGGACTACAACTATGGACTTCATGAGTCAAGTAAGATCAACAGA
>NW_027158040.1:9016-9462 GCF_002600585.1 Cystoisospora suis
ACTCATTGAGGAAGAGAGACTGTTTGTCTAGATATTTCCGCTCTCTTCATTTCTTTCATTTCTCTTTAGGTGATTCAAAGAGTTCATTGTATGAAGATATTTATGGAGGTGGCATAACTCTTCGATTAGAAACTGAGATCTCTACTCCCGTTTGAAAGGTCTTTCTCGTTGACAATTCTTTACGTAGAGAATAGAGAAAGAGTTTGGAGATATTTTCCCTGTCTACTTGTAGATATTCCTTCTTTCTTCATTCTCTCTCCGCCATCTGCACTTCAGTAAATTTATCTCTTGGACGCATCGATGATCGAGCATCGACGTGAAGTAGCTCACTTGATATACACAGGAGAGATAGCGGATGTGACTACCCAAGTCATTCTCTTCTCTTCTCTTCAGGCATGTGTCTCTACCTTCGTATTCCTATACATATAGATAGATGGATATGTATA
>NW_027158040.1:9665-10029 GCF_002600585.1 Cystoisospora suis
AGAAGACCAAGAAGAAGTCTTTCACTCATTTTATTCCACTCTCAAATCTCTACCTCTTCTAACTTGCATACCTATGGCCTATCTATCATTCATGTATTTCTAATCGATCTTCAAACTCTCTGTCTATAGAGGATCCGTCTATAATGTCTCTTGATCTATAATCTATGTCTCTGTAATATGTCTATGTTTGTTTCATTTTGTGTGTCTAGGAGCGTGAGAGAGGTATCACTATTCAGTCAGCTGCCACGTGTTTCCCATGGGGCGATGCCTTCATTCAGCTAATCGACACTCCAGGGTAAATCGCTCATGGATCTCTTTTCTTCCTTACTGACATACACATTCACATGCCAAAATGAAGAGATTG
>NW_027158040.1:10301-10600 GCF_002600585.1 Cystoisospora suis
TTCTCTCATCTCCTGCTATTCTTGACTCCTCCTAGAGGAGAGATGACCTTTTCCTCTTTAAGCACAGCTACACATAGCCTAGCGATCTATCTACCTTTGGTCTCTTGTCCTTTTTTCATCTAGCGTGATAGACAGCTAGATGTGTCCCTGTGTCTTCTTTTACTAGACATGTAGACTTCAGCGCTGAAGTCCAGCTAGCTCTTTGTGCTATCGATGGTGCATGCCTTCTTCTCGATGCTTCCCGTGGTGTTGAAGCTCAAACTCGGGCTATATGGAAAGCCCTAGGAGGCGGGGGGGGG
>NW_027158040.1:10973-11343 GCF_002600585.1 Cystoisospora suis
GTCTTCCCTGGCCGTAATTCCCTCCTTATGGAGATTTCTCGCGTTGCTTCTCTGTCCTTCTTGTTCAAGAGGAGAGAGAATCTTCTTGCCGTTTTTTCTTCAGGCACCTCATTCAGCTTCTTCCACAAATGTGCTATCGTGAAGAAGTGGAAGAGGAAAGACAATTCCTAAGGGCTTGCCGTCTGATTAGTCCCTGATTGACACGTCTCGTAGAAAGCTTCAAAGCTCGACATAGAAAGAGAAAGAGGGGGAAAGACACGAGTGTGTGTGGGTCTGTATCTTTCTCTGTCTCTACATTCTCTCTGCATCTTTCTTGTGTCCGATGTTTGTTTGCGTTTTACCGCTAGCTCTCTGTCTATCTTTAATCTAT
>NW_027158040.1:11917-12281 GCF_002600585.1 Cystoisospora suis
CTTGAATAGCTTGGGAGATACCCCTGGAGTATCGCTATGGGCGTGGTGGGATGATCCCCGAATATTAGCCGATGTTGAAGCACGTCGAGATCAGCTAATGGAGGAGTTAGCACTCTTAGATGATCAATTCGATAAAGAATCTTTCAGTGGAAGTCGAGAGGACGAGAAGGAGGAGGAGCAGCAAGAAGGAGAACATAAGGCAGACACGTATAGGGATCTCAAGAAGAAGATCAACGCTGAAGATATCTGGAAAGCAACGAGACGTACTGTTTTGAAACACCAAGGTCGGTCATTCTTCTTTCCTAAGAGAACTCTCTTCCTTTCTTTCCTTCGTCCTTCTATCTGAACTGATAAGAAGAGCTTT
>NW_027158040.1:12546-13121 GCF_002600585.1 Cystoisospora suis
AATCTATCTGCCTATCTATCTTTTGGTCTGTCTACTTAAGTTTGATCTATCTGTCTATCCCTGTCTGTGTCTTTACCTGTCTGTATGTAGGGCAGCAGATGTTGCTTGTAGTTCTGTAGAGAATTGGGAGATTGGAAAATCTAAGTCCTGTTTATGAACGTGCATGTATGTGTAGGTCTATTTCTATAGACCCCTCTCTGCCCGCATGTATCTGTAGATCCGAATAATATCTGTACGTCACATAGCGTCTTTACTGTCCATTTTTGAAGTGCATATACAGCTGTCTGCTTCGAGTCTATTCGGTGCGAGCGCATGCAACTCCTCTATATGAGGCTTCGGGATGGAAACTTCCTGAGAAGACATCGTCTCTCCGTAGTACACATTCTACTTGCTCTTCTTCGAGTTGCTCGGTCACAAGGAGTATCTCGTCTCTTAGTCTCTCAACTTGTCTGTTTTGTTTCGTGCGGTTTCTTTCTCTTCTTCCAGCTGTTCCTGTCCTATTTGGATCAGCCGTCCTGAATCGTGGAATCACACAACTCTTAGATGCTGTTAATCTTCTTCTTCCTTCTCCTCTT
>NW_027158040.1:13453-13625 GCF_002600585.1 Cystoisospora suis
GATAGATAGATAGGTTCCTAGTGTGTGGAAACATATGTATCGGTGACTGACCTACAGATTTCTAACGGCTGTGCGTATCGAGCCATATGAATCTCCATGAGTTTTGTTTTGTTCTCTCTTGTGTGTATCCTGTTCAGGTAGTGAAAGCGAAGTCTTCTTCTCCTTCTTCTTC
>NW_027158041.1:0-206 GCF_002600585.1 Cystoisospora suis
GGCTGCGCTTCGCGTGCTGGCACCATCCAGGTGTTTGGGCTTACCTGGGACGGGCAATCTTTCTGGCTAGACCGAAATGCGCTGGAATTGGAGTAAGTCGCTCTACGAGGGGCTTCGGGGGCCCTTCTGGCCTCCCTGTGCCTCGAATTTAACCGACGTTTTGCCCATTTGTCCTGCCTTTCCTCGACAGGTACTTTCCGGGCGTC
>NW_027158042.1:0-514 GCF_002600585.1 Cystoisospora suis
ACAAGCAAGCAGAGAAGCTGTGAGCCAGAAGCCGTGGAAGAAACTCAGGGGAGTCAGGGGCTGACTACAGCCCAACTGAAGGCGAAAGTATCACAAGGGAACGAGTTACAACCCGACAGCAACGTAATCTCGGGGCCGCTAACTAAACGCGAATGGGAAAGGAAGGAATCTGGAGAAAGTGGAGAAGGAGAGGACACGTTGAGAGAAGGTGCGAGTTCCGAAGGACGGAACTCGACGACCCAGCAGGGGGAAAACAAACGCGGCAAGCCATCTAAGGCAAGCACTGAACAGAGAACACTACCAGCTAAACAGAAACGTACAACTAAGCTGCTAAGGGTGTCAGCTAAGACGAGAAAGATAAGGGGGAAGTGGGGGAAACCACGACGGCGATACGCGGGTTCATGGAAAGCAAGCCGCCCAAGCCGCCGTAGGGCAACCCAAACATCGAAACCCGGACGCAAAGGGTGCGCGTCAGATAACAGAGTGCATTCAGCAGCAGCCGCTGAGGGCGCTC
>NW_027158043.1:0-245 GCF_002600585.1 Cystoisospora suis
CACGACCGGAGAAAGGGGGAATAGTTAGAGTCCGGCCTCATTTAAAGAGGCATAAGAATAGCAAAACACGTTTAGAGAGCAAGCACGCAGAAAGAATAAGGAAAGAAGACAGTTTAGCGGGGAAAATGGGTCCTAGGGGACCCTAACAGTCGTAGCGGGCCGCTCGACCGCATCCCTCGAGCGGTCGCCAGCAAATCCGTGGCGGATCCCTACCGCCTAAATGGAAAGGAATGTGCTAGAAACGA
>NW_027158043.1:668-965 GCF_002600585.1 Cystoisospora suis
GAAGGCGTAGACCCGAGAAGAAGTTCGACCGGCTCGAGTTGGCCGAATTGCGGGCCAACCATAGGCACGAGAGACCCCAAGGGAGCCACGGAGGGCTGCTAGAGCAGCCTAACGACCAGGGAGTACCAAGAGGGAGTTAGACCCAGATTACCCCGGACGCGACACATGTGCCTAGATTGGCAAGAGGACGGAGTTGCGAGAAGGAAGAGGTTCCAGCCGAAGCATCGAGTACGGCTAGTGAGAACAACCCTGAGGAGGCCTGCAGAGACGGAGAGAGGCGCGTCAGGCGTTAGGACC
>NW_027158044.1:0-296 GCF_002600585.1 Cystoisospora suis
AAGTGACCAAGGCCACCGCGAGCGCCACGGACTATGGGAGACAATCAGCCCACACCCAGCCGTGACATCACCCCTTCGGGACGCCGAAGCCGCCTTCGCGTAGTCTCTGGACACCAAGAATCATTACACCGATGGTATTAATTCGAGGTGGACGAAGCCTGCTTTAGGTCAACAGACTATGGGAGACAATCAGCCCACACCCAGTCGAGATATTATCCCTTCGCCACGCCGAAGTCGACTTCGCGTAGTCTCTGGACGCCAAGAATCGTTACCACTGGACTGCGAGAACGCCGAGT
>NW_027158044.1:376-2670 GCF_002600585.1 Cystoisospora suis
AGGCTAAGTCAGCATTTTAGGTTCTTTGTCAAAGGTATTGGTTCAGGGAGGACAGAGCCTGCGACAAGTCAACAGACCATGGGAGACGATCAGCCCACACCAAGTCAAGATATCACCCCTTCGGAACGCCGAAGTCGACTCCGCGTAGTCTCTGGACGCCAAGACTCATTACAGCGTCGATCTCCTGGTCTTGGTTTCAGTCCTCCGGCCCTGATATTCTCGTGGTGAAGAACTCTTGGCCTATAAAATCGATTGCTATTATTGCGGGTTTGCGAGGTTTCCTCCTTCCTCCGCTGCGTCGGTACGTAACTTGACTTTCGGCAGATCGTGGATGCCTGCCTTAACTTCGTACGGTCTACGATTGCCACTTCCGTGAAAATGGGGCACTATTTCGTGGCGATCGAGGCAGGATATCGAAATCCTGACAACCCTTTCCCCTTGGGAGAATAGTATAGCTCGGGGGGCGACGAAACGCCTCACCCCCCCCTTCCTTGAAAAAATCGTTATTGTCGCGCGTGTCCTCGTAGGTAGTTCCTGTGCGCCAGTTGCGCGTCCTTGAGATGCTTGGCTGGCTTCCACGTCGTAAGGCCGTCCAGCCACCGCACCTGATACTCCCGTCCTCTGTTGGAGTCCCTGTGGTCCACGATCGCGTTCAGGATGAATTCCTGGTTTGTCTCCGGGGCTGCTGCTGCGCCGGTCGTCCGCGATGCTTCGGTTCTGCGGTCACTGGTGACAATAGGCACACATGAAACACTGGGTGCATCAACCGCGACGCTGGTAAGTCGAGTTTGTCGGCGTTTTCGCCGATAAGTTCGATGATCTTGAACGGTCCGCGAAAGCGGTGCCGTAATGCCTTAGATCCTTCTTCCAGCGGGAGGTTGGCTGTGCTGAGCCAGACCTCCTGACCGACTTGGAAGGACGCTGGTCGTCTCCTGGCGTCGGCATACTTCTTCTGATACGCTTGGGCCAGCTCCAGTTCTCGTTTTGCTTGTTGAAGCTTGATCTCTGCTTGCAGCGGGAAAAGTCCGGCTCCGCTTGCGGTCGGGATGTTGAGCTGCCCGCAGATTGGCTTGGGTGGAACGAAACCGTAGAGCAATTCGAACGGAGCTTGCTTCGTACTGGAGTGCTGAGCGCTGTTATACGCGAATTCCAGCAGAGGGAGCAAGTTTGCCCATCGGGTTTCGTCTCCCTCAACGCAGCATTTGCTCGATGGTCTGGTTCGTTCTTTCGGCCTGCCCGTCCGTTTGCGGGTGATACGCCGTGGACATCTTCTGTTGGATGCCTAGCTTCTTGCAGAGTGCAACAAAGCCTTCGGGAGGGGAGGCTTGGGTGAGCTCTTCCTCTCACGTAGCCTTGCACGAAAGAAAGCCTTTGTGTAGCCACTTCCTCGCACTTGCACAAAGAGAATTTTTATTTTTACACGAGGACCATTCCATGCAAAGTATTACTCCCTAAGTTTGCCTACGCTGGTGTTCCCTCGAACCCACCAGCGGCGCATAGTTCGTTTTACCACAGAGGTCGCCAAAAAAAAAGTGTAGTAGAAAGTTTGGCTTTCTTCCGGAAAGCAAACTTTCTACTACACTTTCTCCAGCACTTCGCAAACTTCACTAACTATTTCGAGACCCCTTTTCTCACACTATCACAATCTAACGCTCCTTTTAAATGGATACTAAGCCAGCTTCCTGCTTGTACGCAGCCTCGCTGCTTCCCAACACACGTCCACTCGGGACTCTCTCCACCGGAATAAATTATCAACTTTTCAATGAAGTTCCGCACCTCACCGGAACGAGGGAAAAATACACCTTTCACAAACGCCCCGTTCTCCTGAATCAAAGAATAATTCTTCTATGTCGGCACACCTTGGTGCTGGTTCCGTGCGCCCCGCGTGGGCCGGGTGCCTCTCCGACGGATCGCCCGCATCGGCTGGGCCCGTCCAGAGTTAGCTAAGTTAGATACGCTAGCTAACTAGCTTTCTCGATGCTAGGTAGCTACTTGATTTATTCTATTATAATCCTGTGGTTGATGAATATAATTCCTAATACAGTGTTCTGTGCCCCTGTTGCGTGCGGGCTTTGTATCTAGCTAGGTTACTTGTGCCTAATATTAGTGTGTCTTCTAAAGGGTTTGTTATTGTGTAGTTAAACATAGAAAAACGCGGTAAACCCTTATATTAAGCGAGGCTAAGCTGTCCTAAGTTGAAAATATGCCAGGAAAAAAATTAGGTAAGTCAAGCGCGTCAGAGCACGCAGAGATCTGACACAGAGGCATCTCCATAGCTCTCCTGTGAAGCGGGT
>NW_027158044.1:3095-3225 GCF_002600585.1 Cystoisospora suis
AGTTGCCTTGAAACTCGAATTCTCGACCCTCGTACAGTAGAGGCCTCGAGCCGCGCCCGTCCTTGGGCCCCTCCTGTCTCTGTAGGAGCTGCAAGATCTTGCTGAAATCTCTGCACTTGGTGTAGGCCTC
>NW_027158045.1:0-123 GCF_002600585.1 Cystoisospora suis
GATTGTAAAATCCTGACATTCCAGCACTCCGCAAACTTCACCAACTATCTCGGAACTTCTTTCCTCACGTCATCCCAGTCTAAATCTCCCTTTAAATAGCTACTAAGGCAGCTTCCTACTTGT
>NW_027158045.1:172-1617 GCF_002600585.1 Cystoisospora suis
GACTCTCTCCACCGGAATGAATTCTTTATTTTTTTCAATCAAGTCCCGCACGTCACCGAAACGAGGGAAAAATACACTTTCCACAGAAAACCACACTCTCCAGAATCAAAGAAGAATTCTTCTGTGTCAGCACACCTTGGTGCTGGTTCCGTGCGCCGCGCGTGGGGCGGCTGCCTCTCCGGCGGGTCGCCCGCATCGGCTGGTCCCGTCCAGAGTTAGCTAAGTTAAAAACGCTGGCTAGCTAGCTTTCTTAGTGCTAGCTAGCTAATTAATTTATTCTATTATAATCCTATGGTTGATAAGTATAATTCATATTACTGTGTCCGGTGTTTACCTATTCTTACCGTGCCCCTGTTGCGCGCGGGCCCGGTATCTAGCTAGGTTACCTGTGCCTGATTTAGTGTGCTTTCTAAATTGTTTGTTATTGTTTAGTTAAACATAGAAAAATACGGTAAATAAAAATACTTTTATATTAAGCAAGGTTCAGCTGTTCTTAGTTGAAAGAATCTCAGGAAAGCTATTCGGTAGGTCGAGCGCGTCAGAGCACGCAGGGCTCTGACAGGAAGCAAGGCAGAGTCAAGGCGAAGGCTACTACCCCTAGGTCCTACGCTAATCACAAAGAAAGAAAATAGGAAGTTATTCCTTGAGGAATAATCCTAAAAGAACGAGGAAACGCCTAGCCTCACAAGGGCGCTGTGCCTTGTCTCGCCTACGTGCTCTATTACGTAGGTCCGTGGCGGTTCGGTTATTTTGTACAAAAATCTACTCAAAACTGGTCGCGAGTACTCTACAACGGAACTTTCAAAATTGAATAAAATTGTAACAAGGACTTAAATCACCCGGGAAAATTCCCGGCGTAGCCGTACAGTCTGAGGTCGTACTCGCGACCTACCAAAAATGAGCATCGATCACCCTAGTTAATTCCAGTGAGGTTTTCCGCAGTTAATCACTCATATTATACACACGTACCATCACCAGTTTCACCCACAGACTTCCTTCAAAAAATAGAAAAACCAAAGAAGTCCCCTCTTTCACATCCTCACTCCACCACCCCACCACGTTGGGTGGTGCCGCCATACGCTAGGCTACCGCGACGGTTAGCCAGCTACCGCTACACCTATGACACAGTAGCTAGTGGCTAAATAGCGCATTATGCTAGCTAATGGGAGGGCTGCTGGTGTGTATTAATACTAACTCCGTGTATGTCTGAGCAACCGCCCTGACATCCCCTCCCCGTTAGATCCCGAGGTCGGGGTCTCAAAGGGATACCCTGAATTCCCTCACCAGGGAGAAGGTATACTAGTCGTCTACTTCTACCTCTATTTGATCGCACTACTCTCGATTGTCTACGCGCTTGTCCTCTAAAATATTTCCTAAGAGTCTCCTGAGCATTGGCTAAATGCTCCTCGGGTTCCCAGGTAGTCGTCCCATCTAACCACAATACT
>NW_027158046.1:0-364 GCF_002600585.1 Cystoisospora suis
ACACTCCTCCCAACACTTCGCAAACTTCACTAACTATTTCGAAACTCCTTTTCTCACACTATCACAATCTAACTCTCCTTTTAAATAGATACTAAGGCAGCTTCCTACTTGTATGCAGCCTCGCTGCTCCCCAGCGAACGTCCGCTCGAGACTCTCTCCACCGGCGTAACTTATTAATTTTTTTTAATCCAGTTTCGCACGTCGCCGAAACGAAGGAAAAAATACACTTCTCACAGAAAACCCTACTCTCCAGAATCAAAGAATAATTCTTCTCCCCCTTTTTTTTCAGCACGCTGTAGTGCTGGTTCCATACGCCCCGCGTGGGGCGGGTGCCTCTCCGTCGGGTCGCCCGCCTCCATAATTA
>NW_027158047.1:0-441 GCF_002600585.1 Cystoisospora suis
CGAAGCCGCCTTCGCGGAGTCTCTGGACACCAAGAATCATTACACCTTGGACGTCGTAGGCGATGCGTCGGCGATCTGCTGGGGATGCTCAGGATTCTGGCGAGGTGAGTTCGCCTCTGCGGGGTCTGTCCTTCTCCGAATATGCCCCTGTTGGGCCCGTCTCTCGATTGCTGGGCCGCTGGGCACGTGATCTAGCCGTTCTTGGCCCCTGGGAACTTCGTTCGTTCTGCTAGTCGTTTCCTCGGCTTCCGCGCCTGATGTGTGTCGGTCTGCTGATCCTCGATTGAGTCCTCCGGCTCCATTACTTCCGCGCTAGGGAGCCCTTGGTCCCTAGAATTGATTGCTAGTATCGTCGGTCCGCGAGGTTTCCTTGTTCCTCTACTGCGTCGCTACGAATGTTAGCTTTCGGTTGGTTTTCAGACGGTTGCCTCAGCTTCGTAC
>NW_027158048.1:0-548 GCF_002600585.1 Cystoisospora suis
GCTTTGTACGGCTCACGATCGCCACTCTGCTAAAAATAGGCCACTATTTAGTGGCGATCGAGGCAGGATTGCAAAATCCTGACAGTTTGGCTTTTCTTTTATTTCCCGGTTTTCTTGCACTTTTCTGAGCTTCGCGGCTCCGGGCAGGCTTTCCTATCCTTATTCTACTTATTAGGCTCCTTTAGGAGCCCTACTAGTTTCGTGTGTGAGCCGCGCCGTGGCTGTGCTACCCATCGCGGTTGCGGGCGGGTCGGAAAGTCCGGCCGTTGCGAACTTCCTGAAAAATGTGTTCCCGTCATAATGCAGGGTTATAACATTTTTTGAAATCGTGAAAGGTGCCTAACGCACCTCAAATTAGCCTCTCACGTGACCTGGCCGCTGAGATCGGCCAAAGTCGTGTTTCGCTACGCGCGAGTTGCGGGGTTGAGGGCGCGTCCCCCTGCTCTATGCTGTTCTGGGCGAAAATATCGATTTTCCTAAATTTGCTTCTACGGCTATAATTCGGGTATCCCTAGATACCTCTTCTTCTCCTCTATCTAACTAAGCTA
>NW_027158048.1:644-3015 GCF_002600585.1 Cystoisospora suis
AGGACCCTGGGGTGCTCCCAATGAGCTCCGGTGGTTCTCCTCTTCTTTTAGCTTTCTCTTGGAGGCGTCAATCTACTCGTCCAGCTTGCGCCGTACTCTTTTACTCTCCGGTGACGGTGTAGGCGGTGCGTCGGCGATCTGCTGGAGATGCTCAAGGTTCTTGCAAGGCGAGTTCGCCTTCTCCGGGGCTGTAATTCTCCCGGTATGTCCCTGCTGGGCCTGTCTCTCGACCGTTAGGTCGCTACGTGCGTGATCTGGCCGTTCTTAGCCTTGGGGGCTTCCTCCGCTCTACTTGTCGTTTCCTCGACTTCCGCGCTTGATGTGCGTCGATCTCCTGGTCTTTGGTTTGATCCTCCCGCTTTGCTACTTTCGCACTAGGGCCCTCTTTATCTCTGAAATTGATTACTACTATCGCTGGTCCGCGAGGGTCCCTTCTTCCTCTGCTGCGTCGTTACGTAACCTGGATTTCGGCTGGTCGTGGACGTTCGCCTTGACTTCGTACAGTTTACGATCGCCACTTTGGTACAACTAGGCCACTATTTCGTGGCGATCGAGGCAGGATTGCAAAATCCTGACAGTAAAGGTAGCCACAGTAGTTTGCCGGTTAACAAAAATGGCACACTTCGTACCGACTAAACAGACAGCAACAGCGGACGACATAGCCGATATCCTCATTAAAGACGTGATTCGCTTACATGGCGAGCCCAAGTCGATAGGGACTCCAGGTTTACCAGCGACGTGTGGACTAGGTTGTGTGAGCAGCTAAACATTAAGCGGCACATGTCAACAGCATCCCACCCGCAGAGCGATGGTCAAGCAGAAAGGACAAACCAGACTATTGAACAGATGCTGAGATGTGGCCTGGTCGGGAATGAGACGAGGTGGGAAAAGGTGCTACCCTTGCTGGAGTTTGCTTACAACTCCCTTCAACACGCTAGCACCAAGGCAGCGGCTTTTGAATTGATCAACGGGTTTCTCCCCGGGAAGCCTATTTGACAGCAACTCAACCTGCCCACCACAGCAGCGCTGGGAATTCTTCCCCTTCAAGCTGCAATAAAGCTTCAGAACGCCAAGCAACATCTCAAAAGACTCAGGACTACCAGAAGGAATATCCGAATCGTCATTGAGGACCAATTTTGTCCCAACCGGGACAGAGCGTCTGGCTGCGATCTACGCATTTATCCTTGCATGAATACGCCAAGGCGCCCCGCCCGAAGTACGCGGGACCCTTCACCATACAAAGAATGGTGGGACAGAACGCAGCTAAATCAGCACAAGGGGGCACGAGCGAGCACCACAGGGGCGCTCACCGTGAACCAATCCCATAGGCAAGATACCACAGGGGGCAAAGAAGATTCGGCGCACCCGACTATTACAAAGGCGGGATCCCCCAGACCCCGCCATCCCTCCAGAGGCACAACCCACTACAAGCTGCGCGGCCTACGGGACCAGAGGAATACTACCCCTTTCATTTTTAGGTAGGAGGGGACCCAAGGGGGGACGACGGAGGCGGTGCTCCGCAAGGGGAAAGGGGTGTCACACGGCACGCTTCAGGCACAAGGAGCGAGTAGCAGCAGCAAGTCGGGACGCGAGGGGCAACGTAGGCAGCGGAGGCCGTCCCGCCAAAGAAATCCGCAAGCCATGTCTCAAATAACGGAGCTGCTAAAGCGGCAACAACCAGAGCGATGGCGGAGACCGGAAGGGGGAGAAAATTTTTCTGCAAGTTTCGGGAGACGTTGTAATAGTGCCTCCGTGATGTGTGAAGGCCGGCTATCTAACTTGTACCGTTTGACCGTGCACGCACGATAACTATCGCGTGTCCGAAACCAACTGCTGTGTCGGCTATGCACTCAGCAATTCTCCCGCCGTTCCCGATAACGACTTCCCTTCGACAGGGGGACTACTTCCTGGTGGCCATAGTCGCCACGGTCTCGTCACGCTACACTTACCGGACTCAGCGTTTCTCGTGTGAGCCGCGGTCATGCGGTTGTCAGGTCGCCTGATCAACAGCCGGTAACCTGGTGTTAGACTGTGGCAGGAGGCCGTGTCAGTGACATCTGCAAGTGGGTACCTAGATGGCGCTGTCAGTGAAAGCCTCCTACACGTATGATACGCTCGCGGATCCCGAGATCGGCTGAAATGGCCAAGTCACGGCCGACAATGGAAGGGGCACGTTATATGAAGCCAGCGCTGTAACGCCTGAGGCGCCCTTCGCGCGAAGTGTCGTGCCGTGCTACGAGGCGGCGGCTGCCTGCCGCTAAGGGCTCTGGCGTAGTGAGTGGTGTATTGCTTTGCGTTCTCGTTGTGTGTCGTGCTGTGCGTGGACCGCCGGCCAGTGGGCCGGTGCGTCTCTAGTGTTGTCGGGCGCGTG
>NW_027158048.1:3052-3507 GCF_002600585.1 Cystoisospora suis
TGGTAGCACCGCATGGTTGGGAACCAAATAGGAATTCCTGTTTCTTGGTGTTTCACTGACTGTTAGTTATTACAGTGGCGTCCTCTTGAATCTCGTCGCAATGTCGGGGCAACAGATAAAACTGTCCTCCATCGACCCGGCAGCAGTCCGGGATCCTCGTCAGGACTTTTGGAATTCACACTTCAGAGAGCGAATAAATAATCTGAGGCCCAAGAAATATGATGGCAGTTCGGACGTTGCGACTTTCCAGCTTTTTTGCACTGAGTGTGAGGAGTACCTTGACGAGTGGGGAATCGAATTAGACGAGCAGTGTGTGCGAGAAGCGGCTCGTTTTCTAGAGGGTGAGGCTAAGTTGTTTTACCTGAGTTTTGTAAAAACCAGCCTTCAAAACGACCGGCAATGCTGGAGGCTTTCTTTTCCGTGCTACGAAAGAGGTTCATCTCTTACAAATTGCG
>NW_027158048.1:3596-3884 GCF_002600585.1 Cystoisospora suis
ACTCCGGGCCAACCTCGTGAGTAAATCATTGCATTCGAGAAGCTAGTGCTACCGGCGACTAGTATTGACGACTACACAAAACGATTCTTCTTTTTCAGTGGGCTGGACAGGCAAACGAGAGATGCCCTTATCGCAGTTGAGGACGCGCCACTTCAAGAAGCATTCAAGATGCTGGAACGGTTGGGAGGACACCACCAGCGGAGTGAAAGCACAACAACGGTTTTGCCACGTCCACGAGAAGCCACGGTGTCGAATGACGTTGCGGAGCCCATGGACCTCAGCGTAACT
>NW_027158049.1:0-1207 GCF_002600585.1 Cystoisospora suis
GGCACTCTGCCAGGGCCACGTTGAACTCCAACAGGTAGTCCTGGATGGGTCCCGACTGCTTGCTCGTACGCCACTTCTGCACTCCTGCTCTGTAGTTGTTGGCGCCGAAGTGTCGCATAAGCGTGTCGTTGAGCTCTGACCATGATCTCGGTCTATCTCCCTCCTATAGGACCAGTAGGAACCAGTCCGTAATTTTCTCGTTGAAACAAACGAGACCGCCACGGTCATCCTATGCTTCTGGGGAACTCGGCGAGCGTCCATGTAAAGCTCCATCTGCCCGATCCACAAGGCAGGACGCGTTCCCTTGAAATGCCTTGCCTTGCTCACGACCTTGGACAGCCAGCCTAGGTCCTCCTGGCTTTTTTCTTTGTTCGGGAAGTACGTCCTGGGAGGGGCGGCTCCCGCTATCATGCTGGCCGTCAGCGGCAAGCTCGGTTCCCGGCTTGTTCGGTCCCGTGCCTTTTCCTCGGGGAAGTATACGGTTGTATACGGGCGGTGCGGGTATCTTGGACTTCAATCAGAGCACTGGGTCGGTGCTAGGGTCGCCCCAACCAATTTCCTTCAATGGGGTGGCTGGTCTCAGGCAGTCCACGGTGACTGACCTCATCGGTGTGGCACTTCGGCTGGTGGTTTGTCGGGGTTCCTCCCAGTTTCCACCATTTCGTAATGATTCTTGGCGTCCAGAGACTACGGGAAGTCAACCTCGGCGTCTTGAAGGGGTGATACCTTGTCAGGATTTTGCAATCCTGCTTCGCTCGCCACGGAAAAGTGGCCTAGTTTTACCAGAGTGGCGATCTTAAGCTGTACGAAGCTGAGGCAACCGTCGGCAACCAACCGAAATCTAACATTCGTAACGACGCCGTACAGGAAAAAGGAAACCCCGCAAGCCAACGATACAAGCAATGGATTTTGGAGACCAAGAGCTCCCCCGCGCGGAAGTAACAGGGCCGGAGGACCCAATTGAAGATCAGCAGATCGACGCACATCAAGCGCAGAAGTCGAGAACACGACAGGCAGACCGGACGGAGTTCCCGGGGGCCAAGAACGGCCAGGTCACGCACTCGGCGACCCAACAATCAAGAGACGGGCTCAACAGGGGTATGCTCGGAGAAGGACAGCCCCGGAGAAGGCGAACTCACCTTGCCAGAGACTTGAGCATCCCCAGCAGATCACCGAAGCATCGTCTACGCCGCCCAAGGAGAGGAAA
>NW_027158050.1:0-3941 GCF_002600585.1 Cystoisospora suis
GAAGAGCCCATTATATCTCGCATGCATGCAACATACGTATCTGTATATACACCTCGAAGTGTATGTTTGCATGCAGGTACTACATGAATCGAGAGACTAATAGTGACTCCCTCTATACCATCGAGCAAGAAGAGAAAGACCCTTCCCGAACTGGGTAAAATGAAGAAGAAGAATAATACATATACCGAATCTGAAATGACTCTTGAAAAGGAACTAGACCATCTGTAAGGACACTTCTTCTTCTTCCCGTCATACGCAGAAGAAGAAGAATGACCCCCCCGCATGCATGCATGCATGCACCTTACTTCATCGTTTATCCTCTTCTATGCGTCCCAACTTCACTTCCACCAAAACTTCCTCTATCTATCAGAGATCATTCTCTCTTTCTCGAAGAAGTTTCAAACCTTCCAAAATGCATGCTAAGCTTGACTACCAGAGGAGGAGCAGCTACTACTACTACTGTTTCTACTACTACTACTACTACTGCTGGAACCATCGAGTCCTTCATTAGGCGTCTGAGGCACCCCCCCCTTCCCTTCATAGTAGAACATCGAGCTTTCTTGCAATCTTTGCTGCAGTAACGTCCATATACTTGCGTTCTCTTTCTTCAAGGCGGACTGCTCTTGTCCCCCCCAATCTCCTTGAAGAGGAACAAGTCCAAAGGTCTCCTCACCGTCTTTCATCGAATCATGGCTTGTTGAAGCATGTCCTATCCCAAGACGAAGAAGCTGACTCTGCTCCTCACTCTCCTTCTTCTTCTTCGTACTCCTCTTCTCTGAAACAGAAAGATCTCCTTCACATCCATCGGGTTGAAATGCATAGCAACGAGACTCCTCTGAGGGGGGAGAGGTCGGAGACATCATTGACGAAGGTTCTCCTTCTAAGGCTGCGATCTTCTCATGAGTCTCCTTTGTATTCAAGACGATTCTCTCGACGATGGCGGCTTTCCCTTCTTCTTCTTTCTCTTCTTCTCGCCCTTCTCTCCAAGGGCTAGAATGATTCGGAGGGCTCGTCTTATCAGGAGAGTTAGGATGATACGAAGAAGAAGAAGATAAAGCCTCACCCCCAAGCTGGGGAGAACCTTCATCTTCTTTAGCCACCTCTTCTTCGTCTGTCTCCTTAACACCTCCGCGGGGCGAGGAGGCTCCTGCTATCTTGACAAATGACGATGAAGCGTCGAGGGGAGAATGTCCCTTCTCCCCCCCCGCAGAAGAAGAGGAAGAAGAGAAGATTTCTTCTTTTCCTTCACCCCCCGCTTCTGAGAGAACTTTTTGGAGATAAACCTCCTGCTTTTGTTTATGTTGTAAAAGAGAAAGATGAGAAGAAGAAGAAGAAAAGAACGATGGATCATAGCCAGAGGAAGGACTAGTTATCGTCTTCTTCCATTGCGAATCAGTTACGCGCTTGCTGGGGATGCCACCATGCTGCGTTCTACTCAAGATTCCTCCTTCGCCAAACAGTCTCTCGTTGACGCTTCCTATCCCTCCCCCTATGGAGGTTGATACTACGCCAGGATCCTGGAGGGAAGAGGAAGGCTTTGAAGTGCCACGGATCAAATTCATTATCTTATTCTTGTTCTCTCCTTCTCTCCCGCCGCTGCGTCTCCCCTGAACATCCTCATACACACGCTCCACGAGACGAAGTAAAGAAGCTCTTCGATCTTCTTCTTCTTCATATTCACAAGCTTCACTCTCTCCCTCTCGTCCCCCTTCTCTTCTTCTATTCCCTGTATATACACTCCATAAGTGTTCAGAAGGAGGGGTGGACTTGAAACGACCACCTTCGTCATGCTCTCCATCCCCTCTGCCTTTCTCATTCATTCTCTCATGAATTCTTGACGACAAGTCACTGGTAGAACACCCGACGGATTCTTCACCTCTTCTTCTTCTTGTTGTTCCTTCTTCCTCTTCACATCGCAGATGCAGGAGATTTCTCCATATATCCGACAAGGTGAGCTGGTCTTCGCCTAGATCATTCTTCTCTCTAAGCACGGGGGATGGTCTTTCTTCCTTTTGACTTTCTCTCAAGAACGCTCCTCTCTTCTCCCCCCCATACGAAATGAACCTCTTCGTCTCTCCTTTCTCACCCCTTCCTTCTCCTCCACGGGAAGAGCCTTCTTCTTCTTCATAAGAAGACCAACATCTCTCTTCATCGTTCCTTTCCTTCATTCGTTCTATCACTCCCTCTGGCCGATTCCCGTCATGGGAAGAAGACCATCCCTCTCTCTCCTCCTCTTCCTCCTTCTCTCTTCGTGATCTAGAAGTAGACACCCCTCCCACACCACCCCCCCCCGACAACCCACAGCTAGCCATCGTCACCGCAGTAGTAAGACTACTACTACCACTACTACTACTACTTGTCGTCTTCATCGTCGATGCTCCTCCGCCTTCCTCTTCTTTTCTTTCTCGTTGCGATCCTTGTCCTTCATCCGCTTCTTGTTGGAGAAGATCACGGCCGCCCTTGCAATTCACTAGACAATGATGAGTGCCATTCATGTTGCTTTGAACCCCCCCTTTCATACATTTCTTCTTAGGTGCATCTTGATGAGGAAGGTGGTGGCTGTCGATCAAGCCCTCTTCATTCTCTTCTTCTTCTTCATTCCTCTCGGAAGACGACGGGATGTTCGCATCAAGAGGGTTCGATGGAGTCGCAGAATTCAACTCTCCCTCTCCCTCTTGTTCTCCCCCCTCCCCTCTCTCTATCTTCTTCACCCCTGAAGAAAGAGAAGAAGACGAGCTACCCCCCCCTGCCACTGCCGTCGTGGCGGTTGTCGCTCTATAATTCTCTTGGGTGTCTCCCCCTGTCCGATCATCTTCTGTATTCTTCTTCTTCTTCTCAACAGCAGACACTCCTGAAATATCTCCCTCCTGAGAGGGGCTACTGGGAGATGAAGAAGAGCAAGAAGAAGATCCCAAGAAGGATGGTGCGGTGGGGTGGCTGTTCTTTATCATCATTTTCTTCTTCTCTCCTTCTTCTTCTTCCTCTCCCCCTCTGAAGAACTTTTCACTCTGATAGCGATCCCATACAGTCCACCATGCTCGCAATGTTGACATGAACTTAGCTAGATTCTTATAAGGAGGGAGATGAAAGACAGCTCCTTCCCCTCCCCCACCAGGGTTAGGAGAAGTGCTATTCGATAAACCAGGGGAGGAGACATCTGAACTCGATACCAAGCTTTGAGCTGACGCTGTTCTCCCCTCCCCCCCTCCTAGTCCTTCCTCTCGATCTCCTCCTCTTCCTTCTCTTGCACCCCCTCCTTCGATATGAGACAATGGAGACGGGGGGATATCAGGAAAGAGATCCATGAACGTCTGAAGGGTCAAGTCAGGCTTTAATTTACAAGAGGAAAGAAACGTCAAGATGCCCCGGAGAATATCTACACTCTCCTCACATAAGCGAATATCTGCTTCGTTCTGGAGACCTGTGTATTGTATGGCTTTTCTCGATGAACAGATATCGATACACTTGAAGATAATCTCTTTAATTCTTCGTATCTTTGTATGAAACACCCCATTCATATCTTCATGCGGCTGCACCAAATAAGGTTCTTTCTTCACATCATCTTTCTCAATTTTCAAACCCTCTTGGCTCACCCCCCCATTAGGTTTCCTCGCCTCNNTCTTCCTCCTCCTCCTCCTTGTCTTATCTTCATTTCTGCCTGTCCTTCTTCATCTCTCGTATCTTGAGCGAGGAGTTCTTTCATTCCTCCGGGTATTCCCAAGATTGTTGAGAGAGTCTTCTTCTCACTACCACTCCCAGCGAAAGGGACCGACAGGAAGGGAGAAGAAGAAGAAGAGAAAGAAACAGAGGAAGAAGAAAAGGAATTTATAGATGACAAGAGGACTCCTCTATCATTCTGAGAGAAATCCATTTTAATTTGCTGATGGTGTCTTGCTTCTTCTTTCTCCGCCTGACGACCTCCTACACTCCCCCCCCCCCTA
>NW_027158050.1:4065-6259 GCF_002600585.1 Cystoisospora suis
CTTCTCTTTCTTCTTCTTCTTAACGCCTTCAGCGTACATCCAAGACATGAACAACAAGAAGATTCATCTTCTTCATCTTCTTCATAATCTAGTTCTTCTCTCTCTTCTTCTTGTTCTTCTTCTTCTTCTCCCTCTTGCTTTTCACCCCCCCTGGTCTGGTGCTTATTGAGAGAGTTGAGATAGACGGACACCCTACCACTCTCACTCCTAGTCGCCCCAGAGGGCTTTCCTTTTTCTCCTCCTCCTTCTCCACCATGGTAAGGGCTTCTTGGATTTCTCTGGACTGTCCCCCCTATCCCCAGAGACGAAGATTCGTTTCTCGGAGTGAAAGGAGAAGTCGCATCGGGAGATCTCTCACGATCATCATTTTTACTATAGGGGGGTTGTGGGTCTTCATCTCCTTCTCCTCGCATTATTTCTTTCCGTGTCTCCCGTCTCCACCTCGCATCACCTTCCTCATTCTTCCACGCTCCTCCACTCTTCGTCTCCTGCTGACTATAGAAATCCTTGCCATCCTCTTCCTCCCCCCGTAGGTTCCCGGAGTGACGACTATTCTCACCTAAGACCCTCACTCGCTTGTCCGAGACACACACTCCTCGGGGATCTTCTCTAGAATAAGACGAATGAGACAATACAGAAGAAGATGAAGAGGAGAGATCTCCATTTCTTCCATCTTCCCCTTCATCTCTTTCATCTTGAGGGCCTCCTCGTTGTCTCTTCCTTCCTGCGGCTTGAAGCGCCATATAGGACGACAGTAATCCTGACTCTCTAATGATCCTCTGAATCGTTTCTAGTGTCGTCTCATCACGTACACCTCCTGTCCGTGTTTCTTTGTGTGTTTGAATTTTCACTTCCTCTCTTTCCTTCCTCTCTTCTTCCTCATTTCTTCTTATCCCCTCTGCCCCATAAGGATGCCAGTCACCCCCATGACGATAAGGCGAACTCCATCCTGAAGATGAGGAGGACGAGAAGGAAGCCTCCCCCCCCATCACTTCAAGGAAAGACTCTTTCCCATCTCTCTCAGGAAAACTTTTATGGTGAAAAGAATCTCTCCCGGTCTTTCTGACCGGCACATCTTTCCTCTCTCTTCCTTCTCCTCCTTGCTCTCCTTGGACTTGTCGAGTCAACTCATCGAGGCATTGCCACAGGGCTTCGATACACCGTGAGACATCCCCATGAAAGTTCTCCCTCGCATCGTCAGACAACGCGAAACCCCCCCTTCTCTGCGAAAGACTTCCTCCTTCTCCCCCTTCTGTTCTCCCTTTCATCTTCCGACCTCTCTTATGAGCCATTTGCTGATCATGGCGACGGTCAAGATCGCCCTTCTCTCCAAAGCCCATGCGACCTGCGCCACCCCCCCAAGAGGACGACAGGATATTCTGTAGGCAAGCCAGAGCAAGCCTTGCTCGATTCAAAGGGACTACTAAGTCACTTAAAGGCGGCGTCGTTCCTCTACTGAAAAGGGGATTCTTCCCATTCTTATTCGCCCCCTTGTTGTTCGTGGCCTCGATTTTGATCATCTTCTCCAAGAAAGATGACTCTTCCTTCGCCCCCCCTACTACGACTCCTACTACTGGTGACTGATCTTGCCATCTAGGGTCCCCGTCGCCATCTCTTTCTTCTTCTTCTTCATGACGAAGAGGAGGAGGAGGAGGATGAAAGTTACGCTGAGAAGACGGAAGAAGATGAAGACGGTCATCTGGATATCTCTCCGAGAAATAGCCTCCGTCTTCTTCTTCTTCATCGTAGGCGTACGAAGAAGACGGTCGTGGTCGGGGCTGTCCTTCTCCTTCGCCATTTCTTCCTTCTTTCTTATCATGGCCTCTTTGGTACTCACCCAACTGAGACTTGCACGTCTTCGAAAGATAAGGTAACTTTCTCCCCCCTCTCTCTGGCCTTGCGAATTCTCCTCTTGGGACTCCTTCTTCTTCTTCACCTCCATAAGAAGAAGAGAGGGCCGACATATATCGATGAACAGGAGAAACACCATTGCTGGATGACTCCAAGAGACTTCTCTCTCGCTTTCCTCGCAGAAGCAAAGATGGGTAGCGACGAGAATCGACGAAGGAGACACGCTGGTCCCCCGGCAGAAAAGAAGAAGAAGACAACCCCGTCCCGCTTGAATGAAGATGAGACGGAGTGAGAACACCATCTCTCTTATAATTCTCGTCTTGCTCACTCCCCCCTCCTTGTC
>NW_027158050.1:6348-6604 GCF_002600585.1 Cystoisospora suis
AGAAGAAGAAGAAAAGACCAACGGACTATCATTTGGATGAATGGCAAACTTCTCTTCATCCAGCAGATCCCTCCCATACCCCCCACCTGCAGAGACAGAAGAGTTCGATTGCCCAATGAAACTCATCCTTGCATGGCGGCTATGAAAACCGTCAACTTCATCTTCTTTCGAACCCCCAGGAGGAAGAGGAGGAGAATGACTTTCTCTCCCACCTCCTTTGCCGGACACCCATCCACTACTGCGGCTCATGCTATGA
>NW_027158051.1:0-292 GCF_002600585.1 Cystoisospora suis
TAATGCGCTCTCTTGCGCCCTCTCTTTCGCGCTAGTTAAGGCTCGCTTTCTCACACGCTTCGGGGCTATCCCATTCACACGTTTCAGGGCTCTCTCTCCCACGCCTCTCAGGGCTCTCTCTCTCACGATTCTCTGGGCTCTCTCTCTCACAATTTTCAGGGCTCTCTCTCTCACGATTTTCAGGGCTCTCTCTCTCACGCGTTTCGGGGCACTCTCTCTCACACGTTTCAGGGCTCTCTCTCTCACACATTCTGGGGCTCTCTCGCTCACACATTCTGGGGCTCTCTCTCTC
>NW_027158052.1:0-339 GCF_002600585.1 Cystoisospora suis
GGGGGGGGGGGGTGTAGGCTAGCTTGTTGCTTTGGGAGGGTTCGTTTCTGTGCTATCGGATATGTTTACAGAAGAACACCTAGAGTAGATGCATGTAGAATACATGAGTATAGACATATTCATGTGTAGAGGGACGTGTAGACGACGACTACTATTAGACGCAGAGGGGATGGCTGAAGTGTTCAGGTGTATGTACACTGGAAGAGATGACAGGGAAGAAGGATGAGTTTCTCGTCTCCCGTCCTGGTTTCTTCACAGATGGGAGTTCAACTTTCAACAAGCATGAAGATTTCTTCTCACTTCTTCTCGTCATGCAGCATATGTATATGTATATATGTA
>NW_027158052.1:410-557 GCF_002600585.1 Cystoisospora suis
GAGTTTCTTGTCGTTTGCTTTCTATCTTTTACATTTCTTCTACTTCCTGTCTTTTCGCTTCTCTAGTGAGGAAGGTGAACAATGTATATATGTGGATGTGTGATATGTCTTTGTATTTCCATCTTTATTTCTTCCCCAAGTCTCTCC
>NW_027158052.1:640-4441 GCF_002600585.1 Cystoisospora suis
GAAAAACGTTATCGATCTTTCACCCTTGTATACCTGGAGTAAACACAACATGGTACATGCAACTTTCTCTTCTTCTCCTTCCTCCTCTATCTCATGGCTATTTGTCTGGTATGCAATATTCAGATCCGTACATAGATAGACGCGCTATCTTTCTCTCTCTCTATATATACATATATAGATGTATGATATGTCTGTGTATGGGTGTATCGTGATAGGATCTTCTTGTGTCAGAAAGAAGAAGAAGAACAAGAAGATCTTCCTGTTGTTCTCCCCCCCCTTGTTCACCCCCCTCAACTGTATGAGCGTCTTGTCTGTCAAGGTGAAAGGCCCATTCCTCTTAACTGTTGTTACCCTACATTTCTTTCTCTCTCTCTCTAAGGCAGTGAAGAGGTGTCCTCCTCAGTCTTTCATTCCCTCTTTCTTAGAGCTCTGTTATGGAGATATCTGCATGTATCACCTATATACACCTATACACGTGCGCACACATACATAGGACCGTACATACATTTTCATACATACCTACACGTCCTTAAGAGATCCATGGGAAGACTGCGCTTTCTCTCAGATAAACCCGTGATCCTTTCATTCACATGCATGTCCACGTGGAAGTATGGGCGTCAGTACAGGAATACATGCGCGTCCCCATGCGAACGTATACGATTGAATACGTATGTATATACATATACACTTATACACATATATATATATATATGTATATATACGTTATGTGATACTTTATGTATCGTATGTGGATGAGGTCGGTGTTCGCGCACTTTCCATCTCGTAACTGAAAGAAGGGTTTTTCTTTTCTTATGACAGAGATGTAGAGAAGAGAGAAAGATGAAGGGAATCTATCTATGCATGGTGGTAGAGATGAATCTCTCATGTGTTCTTTTTATGTATGCGATGTGGGGTGTACATACACCCGGATAATGACGATTGTGCAGATTCCATCCCAGAATATCCTGTCCGTCTAGCAGTTCGTATTCGATTCCCGAGGCAAAGACTTTCACTTCACACCCTCACAGATCTTGATGCTTTTCTCCCGGACAAAACTTCTTCTTCTTCTCTCTCGTCGTTCTCTTGTTCTTCTTCTCTCTCTTCTTCTGAGCGTCCTGCGGGGTGTTCTCCCACGCATTCGTCTCTCCATGACACGGAGGGGGAAAAAGAAGAAGAAGAAGAAAAGGACAAGAAGAAGAACAAGAGAAAGGCAGATAAGGAAGATGAAGAAGCAGAAGAAGAAGATGAGAGAAGTGAGAAGTACGTGATAAGTCGTCAATCCCCCCAGAGGGACGGGCTTCTCGATTCTTCTTCTTCGTCAGATGAGCAAGACGAGGAGAAGAGAAGTGAGACAGAGATCGCGGAGAGAAGAAGAAAAAGAAGACGACGAAGACGAAGACGAAGAAAGGTCAATGAAGTGGAGAATGAAGAAGAGAGGTTCTTCTCGGCAGTAGTAGACGGTGTTGTCAATCATCTTCTACACACTCTATCTTACGGAATTTTCCACAATGAAGAGATGTCTTCTTCTTTCCCTTGTTCTTCTCCTTCATCTTCATCTTTTTATTCTTCTCTCCGTCTATCTCTCGAACGATTGAGAGAAGTGGAAGACCAAGCAAAGAAAGAAAGAAGAATTGCTTTTCTTTGCAAGTCATGCTTCCTTTCTTCTTCTGCTTCATTATCGCGGCCTTCTCCTTCTTCTCTACGGTCATTTTCTTGTTCTTCTTCTTCTCCTCCCCGTCGTCTTCCTCTTTCTGAACCTTCGGCAACTCAAGAGAAGTCTTCCATCTGGACAAAGACTGCTCTCCTAGCACCTAATCAAAGAGGAAGAAGAAGAAGATCTTCTTCTTCTCTGGCGCCTTCATCGTCTTCTCTTTGTCTATTAGAGAGCGAAAGAAGAAGATGTCTCCAAAATTGTCGAGCCATAGAACACTTCCGCAAATTTCTCCAAGGAGGTCTCAAAGTCGAACTGAAGACTTCCTTTCTTTCTGTTAAATACGATTCTCTCAGCTATCCCACCTTCCTCCAATCAATGCTCTTCTCTTCCTCTTCCTCTTCTTCCTCTTCTTCTTCCTCTTCTTCTTCTTCCTCTTCTTCTCGCCTGTCCGATGGGTCTTCCTTCTTCGTGTTTAGACCTGTTGGGAGGCCTTGTGTGAATAGGCTGATTGAAAGAGGAGATAGAGAAGAAAGAAGAGAAACAACAAGAAGAGAAGATGGAGGAGAAGAAGAAGATTCTAATAGAAGGCTAGGTCACCTCGTGATCTTACCTGCATGGGTCCAGTGTCTCTTAGGAGATGTCGAGCTCTTGAAGATTGCCTTCAAACGAAGAGTCTTTCTCGATTCTTCTTCTTCTCCTCCACTTTTTTCCTCTCCTGCTCTCCATCGTCTTCCACCCTCGTGTGGGATATTCTCTCCTCTTCTTCATGTAAAGAACGCAGAGATGCCGTCACTCGAAGAAGAAAAGAAAGAAGAGAAGAAGAGGAAGAGCTTACTTTCATTCCCTCTCTTACCGACACCACCCCATCTGCCCTCTTCTTCTTCTCTTCTTACTTTTTCTTCTCATTCATCTTCTTCTCTTGCCTTTTCTTCTTCTTCCTCTTCTTCTTCTTGTGTATCTTACAAGAGAGAAGCGTATGAAGATGGACGTTTGTATTGCATGAAGAGATACGAGCACGGGAGTGTCTCCCTGAGACAGAGGGGAGAGATCGTAGAGGGAATTGAAAAGAGAGCTGTGGAAAACGAAGAAGAACAAGAAGAGAAAAGAGAAGAAAGAAGAAGAGGATCTATTAAAATAGTAGAGACGAAGAAGGAGAATAGAAAGAACGAAACAACGATTCTCATGAAGAAAAAGAAGAAGAAGATGATTAGCGTCGTAGACGGCCCTCCATGTACCTTCGCTATCATTCAACTCCCTACCTATCTGGGAATGTAAGATGATACTTCTTCTTCCTCCTCTTCTTCTCTTTCTTTCTTTTTCTTCTCTTTCTGTTCTGTCCTCCTACTTCCCAAAGGTTCCTAGGTTTCTAAAGAAGAAGAAGAAGATAGGTCACAGCGGCAGATGCGTATCTCTGCTCTCGAGAGAGAAGGCAAGGAGCAGGTGCATGCAGAGAGGGAGTGGATGATACATCGGCGTACATAGATACATAGATTCAAGATAGATAGATATTGCAAGATCTGACGAGACTCTCTGCATATATATGTACCTACTTCACATATGTGTGGATGTATAGATGTCTCTAGAGAGATATAGGTGTATGTGTGAACTTCAGAGTAACTTTCGATGGCGAGCTTCGGTGCCTCCTTTCCGCTTGATCTTGTTTGCCTGTCTCTTCTTTCTCTTCTTTCTCTTTTGTTCCTCATCTTGTCTTCTCCCTCTCTTCCTCTCTTCATTAACCACCGCATCTCCATCTTCATTCTTCTTCTCTTTTCTTTTCTTCTTCTCTTCTCTTCTTCTTTTCCCCACCTTTCTTTTTTTCTTTCTCATGGTGTCTCGATGCTCGTTCCATACAGGTCGAAGCCTCACCACTTTACGTTGTCTGTCTTTTTCTTTTCTCCTTGTCTCTTATCTTTCTTTCTTTCTTTTTCTTCCTTTCTTCCGAAGAACTTCCAGGGATGTCTTTCACGGTCTGACGTCTTTCTTTCGCTTTCTTGCTTCTCACATTCTTCNNNNTCTTCTTCTTCTACTGGATATGTGACTCGCTTTAAAGTAAAGGTAACCTCCTGTGTGAATATTGATCTAAGCCTTTCGTATACGTTTCTGCTTCACTACATACACAGAGATACATAGGGGGTGTAAATATGTAT
>NW_027158053.1:0-23358 GCF_002600585.1 Cystoisospora suis
AGGGAATGTTCTGCCGCTTTCCTTCCCCCCTACCTCTCGTGCCATAGCCTCTCCCTGTGAAGCTATGTTAGGCGCTTCTCAGAGCATCACGCCGTTCGGTGGCCAAGCACACAACAGTCCAGCTACATCAGTTCTTGNNTCTCCCTCCTCCGGTATCCGTACCGTTTCTTCTAATGTGGTCCCACCCCCTCCGACTTCCCCGCATCGCAAGCCGTCTCCCCGGCCAGTTCCTCCGCCGCCGACCGAATCTTCCGTGGAACTTCCCCGCCGGCGCCGGTTGTGGGATGTGGGCCCTGACGACGTGCGTGTCGTACTTCCGAGAGATCCACGTTTAAGCAGGAGGACGGGAGCTCCCTGCGATTTGAGCCAGCCAACCGGAAAGAGTGATACGTCTGGCCTAGACGCTCACGGCCGAAAGAAAGGGGAAACTGACGCGGATCCCCAGGACCCCAGCAGAGCCATGGCCGGCGAGTCGGGTGAAAAAACGCTCACTCATGCGACCAGAAGCAGTCTAGAGAACAGAACGAGAGCAACGGCGTCCTCGCCGTCTGGTCTTCCGTTGCCATCCGGGGGAAACTCCGGTGGTGATGAGGTGGGTGACTCGTCAGTGGCGGAGAAGAGAGACACAGAGGCGCAATCGGAACAAGCGTCTTCTAGAGACGCATTCTATGGAGTGGAAGGCCACGGTCGGCACGTCCGAGAAACTAAAGGTTTCTTGAAAGGTTTGTCTGCGCAGAGACCAGACAGTGGGTTGGAGTCCTGTACACAGGAAGATCGGCAGTCGCTGAAAACGCACACTCCTTCCTCTCTTCTGCAGAGTGCGAAGAATTCGGACAAAGTTTATCCCGAGTCCGCCGGACTTACGGACAGTTCAAAGGCTGGCGGATCTCTATTCACCCCGAAGCTGTTACCCGACCGGGATGTGTGTGAAGGGTCGCCAGGGGAGGAGAAAAAGCTCGAGAGACGAGGCGATGCCAAAGTAACCTCGTTGAAGCCTCACTGTGGAGGAGCGTCCACAGAAAAGGGTTCCACTCCGGTCTTCAGTCGTGAGCAGTTACTAGGCGGCGTCTCCATCAAAAGACACCGGAGACTCCCTTCCTCGGTGAAAGCGCCAGCAAATGCAGGGGTGGGCCCGTCTGCTACGGCTTCAAAAGGCGCTACTGAGAAACAGGTATCAGCGCCAATTGTATCATGCGCCGTGCGTGCGACGGGAGGGCTGGTGTCGGCTTCGCGAGAAACTGCGGATGCTTCCCCTGAGGCGCCGGCTAAGATTAACACAGTTGCACAAGCACAGTCGACCGAGGGGACCGCAAACGGCCGGGTAGGGCGGAATATGTGTTGCCACAAGTTGTTCTTCTGCGGTGGCTTAGTCAGGCGGACACCGGGCGGTGGTGAGAGCTCCGCCGCACTCCAGAGTGTGGGGAGGGATTCGTCTTGCATGGAGTTGTCTACCCCGCCACCCGGGCGTGCAGCTGGGGACGCCTCAACGTCTCTCGTGCATCCAGAAGCAGAAGATGCTGGAGACACCTTGTTGGAGTTGACCACAGGGAGCGAGGGCCGGGGGGGGATGAGTGTGGGGAGAAGAGGCAGAGGAGTGACGACAGAACGAGGGCTTTTGGAGGCACAAGCAGCTTCAGGGAAAACTGTGAAGCGCGGGCCCGGTGCTGTTGTCTTTCACCGAAACAGGGGGTGTCGGGATGAGAAGAAAATGAAAAGAGATCCGCAGGTGGCGGTTTTTCTTCAGCAGCTTCAAACCCGACATACAGTTCAAGGAGGGGACGGTGGTGAGGGAGCGGAGTCTCTCAGTGAGGACACTATCACGAGCACAGCTACTGAAGAAGGTGGAGACAGCAGCGAGGATGACGGCTTTTCTTTTCCCCACACGCGAGAAGAGTTTGACAGAGACAGAGCGGTCGTCCCTTCGTGGCCCTCAGCCCACCGCGAGTCCGGGCTAGGGGTGAGAGGACAGGAGGAGGTAGCAGTCGAGAAACCCGGCAAAGTAGCGTCAGGTGAAAAAGCAGGTCCACCATGCGCTCACACGCGGAAGGCAAGGTCAGGAACTTCTTCGGAGAGAAAACTTCTGAAAGCAGCTGCGGAAGGAGAGGATACCACAACGTCAGCCGATGCGTTTGATGAGAATCGGCAAGCAGCAGGCTCTGGCTCTGTGACGAGTGCTAGTGATTGGTCTTGGTCTTCGTCTTCGGATGACGAGGGCCTGCCCGCCTCGTCGAGAAGACACAGTCAGAAAGCTGAAAGCAGCCGTGGAGGTCCCTTGTCTGGCCTGTCTTCATTAGATGCTCAAATCCATCTTCTTTTCAGAGCGGCGGCGCGTGCGGCGATTGAACTTGAAGTGGCGCAGAAATGTGCGGATCGCGAACACGCAGCAGACCATGAGGCCGCTCGTAGTAAGCTTTCATTCTCCACTTCCTCTTTTCGCATTAGCGGACAAATCAGCGAAGACATGTCTTCGTCTCACGATCAACGCCATTCGTCTACCTGTTCGAGCATTCCATGTGTGACTTCCTCGTCCGCGCTGGTCTGCAACAGGCTACGGGGAGGCAATGTTAGGATGCCAGTTCCAATGGACTTTTCTTCTCGCGGCTCAGGGTCCCCGCCTCCTGATCTGTATTCTCTTCTTCGTGCAAGGCCGTTCGGTAGCATTACCTTGGCTCGACTGCGCGGAGCGGTGTGGCAAGTACGTGCGCTGAGAAAGCGAGCGGAGGCATCAGAGGCTGCCGCGGCTTCAGCTGTGGCTACCAGTGTTGGCGAGCTGACCAGCTATCTGCTACAACCGAATAAATCGTTCTGCGCTGATGCTGCGCCCGAAAAGATGCCGAGGGCAACAAGAGAAGGGGAGGCAGTCGGCTTTACACCAACAGATAGCGGAGAGCATTTGGAGGGGCACGACAGCATCCAAGGTCGTGACGCAAAGCACAAGAAGACCTCCTTAGAGGAGCGTTCACGTTTCAAAACGGGAGACACAACGTCTTCCGATCCCAAGCGGAGTCACGAAGAAGGGGGACTGCGCTTTGGGTCTAGAGGGACATGCGCTGAGTTCAAGTCTGCAGCAGCAGCGCTTTTACACGAGATGCCTGCGGTCCGGGAGGTGCTACGGAAAGTCGGAAGTCGATGTGGGAAGGTGATAAAGTCGGAGAGGAGACGAGTGCATGACGAACAGGAAGAAGACGGCGGCATGGGAAGGGAGCAGAGACACACAGGCCGAGCAGGGCGAGGAGAGAGAGAATTGGGACAGGGTCGAGAGAAGGAACGCAAGGGAGGGCTCAACGCCAAAGAGGATCTGACAAGTAGAGGCGATGGCTGCAATGCGTGTAACGCAAAACTGGGAACTGATGGAGGTGCAGGTGAGCCGATCGATATCGGAGGTTTTGGCTCGAACACCCCAAGCCAGCAGCTTTTTTTGCAGGGAAGTGAGACGCCGCCCAGCCAGTTGAGAGCTCGCAAAAAGGAAGAAGGATCAACAACGGGGTCCTACGTCCACCGGCAACGACGTCATGTCGATGCTAAACCATTTGCCTATGACCTACGTGTTGGTGGGGGGTCATGCATCGACTTGGCAAGCGAGGCTGGAAGACTGTCTTCTCGGAAGCTGAGTGAAGTGACATCCGCCAGCCACCCAACCAAAATGGCGTGCGGAGATGCTTCAGATCGGAAGCCATGGGAAGGAGGTTCTCGCGACGATTTTCAGGTTTCCGCGGATTCTGTCAGCCTCGATCGAGATCTTTTGAAGAAAAGTTGCGAATGGTTGGACGAAAATGACTCTTCTGACGCAGACAGCGACGCTAGTGGGGAAGTGGGACACCCTGGTGGCTTCCTTTTTGACGATCCGTTCGCGACTGTCGATGCCGGATGTTCCGGCGTATTCCTTCCAACTCACACACTTGAACTGAACCCTGGGGATGGCGCAGGCTTAGCAGGGCGTACTTCCGTCACCTCTCTTGCTTATATGTCTAAGCTTCCTTTGGCCGCTGTAGGGACAACTGATGGTGCAGTCACTCTCTTCGATGTCTCGCGTCCGCAGGCAGCCCACCACCTTTCTTCCTCTTCTTCCCGATCTCT
The DNA here is from genome assembly GCF_002600585.1 of Cystoisospora suis. Classification (NCBI taxonomy): domain Eukaryota; phylum Apicomplexa; class Conoidasida; order Eucoccidiorida; family Sarcocystidae; genus Cystoisospora; species Cystoisospora suis. The sequence goes on from NW_027158053.1 coordinate 4,078, forward strand.
TCGTGATGGACGAGAAGTGAAAGGCGAGGTGAAATGCGTCTCCTGGCACGAGGAAGCGGAGTGCTTGGGTTCGGGGCGTGAGGCGGGACAGGTTGAAATTCTGGATCCACGAGTCCGAGGGGGGATTGCGATGAGCTGGCGTGCGCATCGCGGTCCGACTGAAAAGTTGCAGTTCATCGGGCATAACGGTAGGCTCTCTTTCTGTTACGGGAACCGTAGAAGGCACTCAGAAAGCTACATGGTTTTCATGCGTTTATCGGGCCATGGGGACTTCCATGCGTGGAAGCGGGCCTGCTCAAAAAGAAGGCACTGGAGCAGGCGGGCACCTGGTTAGGGTTGAGATGGAGAATAAAGCGAACTTGTCCGCTCCAGGTGTTACGTGGCGGCTGTCCTTTCTGCAGCAGCAACACTGTGCGAGCACGAGCATCCGCTTTTGCACATGTATATGCTGGGGACAAAAGAAGGTACTTTCATATGAAGTATATGCTATCTAGACACGCGCCTACATCTGCGGACACTTCTTGAGCAGCGCGTGTGAGGATTTCGTTCTTTCAACCGAAGACAGGAAGCGAAAGATGACGTCCTACTGAGGGGCGACAGCATGGGGATGAAAGTTTCTTCGAACCGTTCTCAGAACGAAGGGCTCTGGAGGTGCGCCAACTGTGGGTCTATGTTCGCCTGTGCTCTGTCACCTGCAGTGTGCGCAACCTCTTCTTCGATGGAAATGTATGTTCGTTTCTGGGACCTGCGAGTCCCCCCGCCCTCTCACGCAAGAAAGTCCTCTTTTCTAGCTTCTTCGGAAGCGTGGGATGGCCATTTGTTGCGAGCAGTGAAAGCAGACAGTGGCATCTGCGCATTCGCGGTCTCTCCTGGCAGTGGGGAGCTCCTGGCTCTCGCCACACTTTGCGGAGAGGTTCAGGTAAGGCAACAAAACGTGAATGTCGTCTCTGGCATGGATTTGTTTCTACTCGGGGATTTTGAGCCGTTTGGCGTAAAGCTGGTTGTGGAGTGCGTCCTCTCCTAGCAAGGAGGTGCCTCAAGCTGAGTGGTAGCGCGTTGGCGTGCAGAACAGCCACGGCCTTTCGACGGGTTGGCGTTGTCTTCGTGTGTCGCGGACGCTTTCGGAGCGTTCTGCGGCACTCGCGCTGAGCCACCGAGCAGTTGTCGCGCCCGTCAGGGTGCAATGAAAGTGCATTCTGGTTCGCCGCTCTAGAGAGAAGTCAGAATGGAGTTATACACTCGGAGCCAGTTACGTGGGGAACCCAGCGTCTCCAGAGCGAATGTTTCACAATCCGGCTGGCCTTGGCGAGTAAAGGAACAGTCGGTCGCTCTGCTCTATGGAGAAATCCAGAAATCAGACTCGAAGTGTCTTACCGGTGTCACGGTGACGTGCGAGCCGATTAGCGATATTGTCTGCATATAGGGGGCGTGTTGTCGAATAGACTGAGAGTGGTATCTCAGTTCTTGCCGCGAAGTTTTCCCGCGTGCTGTGCTTGACGCCTTTCAGCTTCGTCCTCGTCAACTGAAGCTGGTGTCCCTGACTTTCTCAGCTTTCTTCCTGTGCTCACTGTGTTCGACTAGATTGCGCGTAAGTGTTCTCTGTTCTTTCACGCAGCTGATGACGTCCCCGACAAGCGTGGAGCCTTTTGAGCAGATTCTTGCTTTCCCGTCAGTGAACGAGCTGGACTGCTTCTCCTCACTCATCTTCTCCCAGAACGGCCGCGCACTTCTGGTGCAGGGCGAGAGACAGCACAGTGACCGGATGCGAGACGCCACACGTGAGTCTGAAGTGGCCCGTGTGCAGATGCCAGTACTGGAGCACTCCTATCTCTCAGTCTGGTTCCCCATGAAGATGAGCAGAGACACGGGCCACAAAGGAACACACCAAGGAGTCGTGTTGTAAAGGACGCTTGTGCGCATGAGCTCGAAAGAGCTCGGGGAGGCTCCATGCCCCGAGTCGGGCTCCCGGAGAACGCGTGGACCTCGAGACATAGCACTGTGTTCTGTTTCCCTCTCGTGCCCGGGGAGCAAAGGCACTGGCGCTCGTACACCAGGCGGTCTCTCTCAACTATCCCTTTTTCAGGTGGCTGTACCCATTTACGAAAGGGCACTTAAGCGCGTGCTGCTTGCGGTTTTCAGGCCTCCTGTCGTACCCGTTCTGCGAGGTGTGGGACCTGCAAGACAGTCGACGGCGGTCAAAAATGCAGTCCTTTGCCGCTTTCTGGCCCCATCTGCGTCGTTATCCAGATCTATTTCCGATCTCCGCGCTTGGTAACGAGAGAGAGCCGGGATGCACTTCCTCTTTTACTTGGGGGCATGCTTCTCCGAGCCCCCGTTCTTCATCGTCCTGTTCTGGTTCTGCAGCGAGGTCCGCTTCCAGCAGGTCCTCTTCGTTCGAAGCGTCTTTCTTTCCTTGTGCTTCTGGCTCCGTACCAACTTCACCGCGAAGCCTGATTTCAGCTGATCCCTCGGAGTGTTTCTCATCCTCGGCTGCTTCTCTCTCGCCACTCTTCGAATTACCTCTCTGTTTTTTTCCAGCCTGTGTAGCCGTTAGTGTGGAAGACAACTTGCTGCCCTTCCCGGCGGCAAGCGGTATCACAAGCTGCAACCTCGATCCTTACTCACTTGAGAGCATCATTTCCACGGTTTCCTCGGAATCGTCGTCGCGGCTTGCGAGAGATAGTGACGGATTTGGCAGGAGCCAGAGACCTCAACAGAGTGAGGACGGTCAAGACATTTCTGATGAGGCACAGGATCTCGGAGCAGGCATTAACGGTTTAGGGTCGGGAAAAAGAGAAGCTATGATGGATGGCCCTGGCTATCTTCTGTATCTCAACACAAGCTTCTCTCGTTTTTGTCAGTCAACGCTCCGTTCCGCTCGGCCTTCGACACCGCGCGGTGCCTGGCGTTCAGCTTCTTGCGAGTCAAGCGGGAATCGCAGCGAGACTCCAACGCGTGGCTCGGCATTCATCGTCTCTGCATCCCCCTCACAGCAAAGTGTTTCCGAGGAACGGTTATCAGCGCTCGTTCCCACTGATACTGTAGCGCCTCCACTGGGCACCAGACGAGAGATTGCACGGGACGGTGCGGAGCCAGCGGCCGGCCCAGCAGGTCTGGGAAGTCCCGGTAGCCTACGCGAGTCGGGCAGGCAGCATAGAAATGCAGATCCGCAGATAGGTCAGCCAACGAGAACAGCCCACAAAATGCAGGCGAGCGGTGACCTGTCTGGGGGGACTGATCGTCTCTCACGAGGCGAGAACTCGGCCTCTCCTTTGTTGCCACAGCAACCCCCAGCCAGCAATGCTGCACCACCGAATACGTGCTTCGCCACTCATGAGCAAGCTGGCAAAAACCTTCAGGAACAGGAAGACAGTCCCCCTAGGGATGCAGTCGAATGCGGTGGACTCTCCGGGATTTCTGTTGTCGCCACTCCTTCCCGATATGCGACAGTTCCTCTTCAGAGTTCGAGTTTGGCGTTACCGAGAACCAGAGCGGTAGTAGACGACGAAGGGGGAGACAGTGCGACAGCAGTCGTGGAGGAAGTCGTTACCCGTAAAAATTTGCCGGAGAAACCGGGGATAGTCGAAAACCCAGTTGATCTGCAAGATGAAAGATTGGAGCTCCGTTGTTCGTCTGATGTCAGTGTTAATTCTCGGCAACCCATGGCAACGTGCGGAGAGAAACGGACGGCACTGAGCACTATCGCACATGCCGACAGCTTGGGGGGTGAAGTTGCTCCCCGCCTGGTGGGGGGGGGAGAGACTCGTCCGCCTTCCATTACTGTATCCAAAGGGAGAGAGAAGCATTTGGCTGGCACAACTAAGCTTAAAGGGCAGGACGGCTCCGTGGCTGCTTACGGGTCCTCGTCTGGAGGCAGTCTCCGGGGACGGTCGAGAGCTCACTGGCACCCGACACGGACAGTCCTGTCGCACACCGGCAGGCGATATACCAAGGAGGAGGATCTGCTCTACTCTTGGACTCGACGAGCTGCTAGGGTCTGTCGTGGACCACTGGGCGGAGACTCACAATGGCCCGCTCGACGCTTTGTGTGCTCCTTCTGGAGAGACAAAGTGGTGGGCGTCGGGGGCCCTCTGCACCTCGCAGGGGCGATGAAGCTGTGGGACGCTACCACAGGTAGGACGCTCGCGCTAGGAGAACTCACTCCGACAGAGAAGCAGCTGCTGAGAACGGGCTACCACAGAAGAGGGAGCATCCGCCGTACTACGTGGCTCCGGGGCTTGTTGTATGCTCACGTCTTGCTTCATCGACTGAATGGTGGGACCATGGACTCGCGTACACACACAGTGACAGCCCCGCCTACATACGCAGAGGTCTAAGGGGCAGTCACTGCGCACGTCAGCGGACTGTGAGCGGCCTCCACTCTCATGGAATCGTTAGCTGGCAGTTTAGTCTCTCTGCTGGGGTGCTGCGTCAACACCATACGGCGTCTGCTGGCGTGACGTACATGTCTAGCGCCTCCCTCGGTATGTTTCCTGTCCTCGGTCGGACGCAGCAAGAGATGTGGCAGCTGTAGAGACGCCGTCCTTGTCTGGTGGCGCATTGACGATGCAAGGATCTTTGGTGTGAGCTTTACGTGCGCCAGGTCATTTTTTCGGCTTGGTGTCATTGGTGTATTGGCTGACCCTTGTTGGTGTACACGGTACGGCTTGACCATTGCAGCGGCGTTGGGGAAGCACTTAGCTGATGGCTGGAGCACCGAGAAAATCAGGCGCTTGTCGTACCGGTGATTTCCAAGTGCACACAGCGAGCACGGAGAACGTCGCTTCCTCGTGCAGTAGTTTTCCTTCCTTGATATTGAGTCGCGCATCACGGCAATCATGGCTTCCGCTGTGCGGACTGTGTTACTTGTGCGCCGACCAGGGCAGCTCTCGGAAGTCTCCTGCGTACGCCTGTCTCGTAGCGTTGTGTTTTTTCCGTGGCTGTTCACAGGTTTCATGGACAGTTGCTCGATCAGTTCCTCTAGTCAAGACATGCTGACGTGCGTGGCAGCACACCCGCGTGGAGGACCATTGGTGCTCTCGGGTGGTGAGAGGACTTCGACTGGCAGCGCCTGCGTCACGCTGTGGGGTTACTTCACCGTGGACCAAATTGATGCATTCGGCATGGTCTAGTTTAGAGGTTGAAAGTGCCTGGCACGGAAGAAGTGATTGCATGGTTTTGTAAGGCGACAATGATTTTTCCGTAGCAGGCAGCAGAAGACCCGGCCGACCCACGTGACGACTCATCGAGACCCCCCACCCACACTCGCTGAAAGGAAAGCGCGGCAAAGGAGGGTTCAACCCTAGACACCCGAAGTAACTCAAGAGAAAGTGAAGCAGCAGGTACTTTTCTTGTACACCGTGTTTATCGTGCCACTCCTTACCGTGGGAGCGATGGGCGGCCGTCGGCGGCACGCGGCCCCATCATTGGACGGACCGTGTTTCAGGCATTGAACTCACCTGAGGGCTTAGTTGTAAACTGCCTACGCTTCTGCATGTCTCCAACAAAAGGTGGGACCGCGGAGATTCGGGGCTTCCGCTTGGGTACGGGTTCCCGCCGTGCGTCAGCGAGTGAGAGTGACCCGGACACAGTGAAAGGGAACTATACAGGGTGAATGCAGACGGCGGGGGAAAAGAATAAAAGAGCCGCATGGAGAATAACCTACGGCTCGGTGCGCTGCCTTTTTTACGGGTGCGTCCGGCTTTCTGTTAGGTAGCATTGGCTCCTCCTTCGGTGCGTGTGAACTGCGGTCTCTCAGGGAGCGCTAGAGCCTCAGGACCGGCGTCCCAGCCGCCGAAGCCAGTGTGTGTCATTCTACGACGACGAACTGACTTTTACGTTAGGACATCCGCCTTTATGTCCGAGCGCAGGTCTGATTGATGTGCTGTCAGCGTTGAAATTTTTTCCGTTCAGTGATTGGAGGTCTGACGCTATCGACTTTGAAGCGCCGACGCTGGAGGTTTGTGTGTCTCAGGCGACACCCGCTTGGGGTTGACGGCTTCAACGAGAAGCGCCGAGGCAGCTGTTGTCAGCAGTCTGCTTTGGTACAGGACTCTCATATGGGTACATTCAAAAAGAGGTAATGCACGTAGTCTAGCCGCGGAAGTATGATGGCTGCTAAAACCGCGTCGAAAGGCATTGAGCAGAGTCGTAAAACTGGCGGGAAAGCAGGGGCAATCATGGGTGCGGAATGGCTTGTGCTTTTTGCCCGGTGAAGAACCAGCCGTGCTTTTAGGGGCCACACATTATTCGGGTGACAACTATTGCAGGGTGCCGCGGTCACTCTGAAGGTGTGCGCTTGCGCTTCTGTGGCTATAGCAGGAGGCTCCTCAAAACGAAGGACGAGAGCGGCGTCCTATCGCAGTGTGTCAAAACATAAAATCCTCTTAGGAGCAGCTTTCCCCCGGGATCCCCTGGGTGTTCTCGTAAGACGGGAGAGTTTGGTATTCACGGAAGCGGGCGGTAGACGGCATGCGATGAGGGATGTCGACGAAGCAGCCCTTCGGGGTCAGAACGGCCTCCGGCGCCGTCTTCAAATTCAGGCACATATTGTGGCTGTGGTTTTTTCCTTTCTTGAAAGCTAGGTGCAACGCGGATATGTGACAAGTGACAATACGTTAGAGTATTGCTGGCCTAAACCTTTCACGAGTGAGAAATGGCTTGCGAGCAGCAACGAGAGCTTTCAGCGTAACGAGGGGTTGACTGTCGGCTGATGTGATTCGCGAACCGGTTAGGCATCAATTACTTTTGGGTCGTAAGCATTATTGGCTTCAACAAACTGCAGTCGCAAAGCAGAAGGCAGGCGAGAAAACTCCGTGTTAGTCGCTTGCATACTCCTAGATGCCTGCGGCCTTTCAAATAGTTGAGAGCCGCCTTCCTAAATTGCTCTCTGCGGTCGAGGGACGTCTGCTGTCGCCCGTGGCGACTGAAAGGATCACAGTGGTGCGTGGGCGCCATAGCTACATGGCGTTCGACTGGTCCGGGAACTGAGTGCGACTGGAAACTGTTCTACCGTCACCGTCTGGCGCCCGACAGCTGTTGCACTCAAATTATTTTGAGACAGGGTTCTCCTGGACAGCGCGGTGAATGACGTCTGGAGGGTGGACCGTCACAGCTAGGGCCTTCCGCGGCTCCGGGCTTTGTGGGTACTGCCTGGGTCAGGATGGCGCGTGTGCGAGGGTCCGAATACAGCGAAATGCCACCCTCTGGGCTAGCCGGGACATGATCGGACACAAATGAACGGGTGACACCTCTCCCGTCTATCGTTCGAGGTCGGAAAGAGACGTCAGGATAATTAGGGGACAATGCAAAGCTTTCGCATTCCCAGAAGCGCCTTGTGCAAGTGTGGTTCTGCTGGTGAAGTTCCGGGCACCCAGCCCCTGTGTCATGGCTAGGGTACAGCCTAGCACGAAACTTGAGTCTCTGCGTCTTACCGAAAGAACGGCAGTGTTGTCAGGGTCTGCTTTGAAGGGCGCAGTTGCCAGAAATTCCGCTTTCTCTCCCTGGGGGTAGAGCGCCGCCATGAGCAGACTTTGCCACTCCTGTCAGGCATAGATGAAGACACCCTACTAAGAGCACAGGTGTACGCTTGTCCCGACATTGCTCCGGAGGGGAGGCGACGAGCTGCCGCCGTGGACAGACGCCAGCCTGCTTCAAAGAAAACCGCTTCACTTAGGCTCGCGTTGCTCATCAACGAGATGCCGTGTTGACAGGAGATCCCGGCCAGTTCCACTGCAGCCGGTAATACAGAGCTCCACATACCACTGTTTGCTAAGCTAATTCCAGGTAAGACTTTCACAAGAAGGACGTACAGTCCCCGGACTGGTAGCTAGCAACTGTTTGGAAAGCCGTCACAGGACTCCCACCGGGAAAGGAATGTGCGGACTCCGATAGTTGGCGCCGAAGCAGGGTGTGGCGGTGGAGGCGGGAACGCCAGCAAGCCTGCTATTTATCGTACCTCTGTGGCAAAGGATTCGAGGAACCGGTGAAACTGAGGCTTGTTGAAAACGTGCATTTTCAGCACACTTTTGGGCTTTTTCTTTTCACATAGCCGCTGGTAAATCTGCAGGCTTGTGATCGACTCCTGCACACAGCGGTCCAGCCAGTACACATGACACTACCCTTACGGGCCTCGACTGGGCCCACGGTGTGCAGCTGGTTGCCATCCGTTGTACTGTCGCAAGTTCGGTAGGTGAGAATGCGGAAGTGCGCTTCAGGGAATTGTTGATGTGTGGCCCGTGATTGGCCAGCTCTTCTCTGTGGACGTCGGAAAGAGGAAAACTATCAGATGGCGTCGACAGCGAAGTGCCTGGCCGGAAGGGGGGAGTGGCTCCTGGACGCTTATTGCTGTGCCTGCTTCACCATCCATACACAAATCTGCGAGCTGTACTCCGTAAATACAACGCGTTGGCAGCTGGAGGCGGCGATTGTGTGGAAGAGCGGTAGACGTCAAGGCTTTGTGAACAGTTTAGGGTTTATGGTAGATGATCGTGAGTCAATCACAAGCCTGCAGGTTTACCGGCGGCGATGTGAAAAGAAAACGCCCACAAGTGTGCTGGAAATGCACGCTTTCAACCAGACCCTGTTCCGTCGGTTCACTGGATCCTTTGCCGGAGAGGTACGCACAGCAGGCTTGCTGGCAGAGCGTCCCCCCCCTCTACCGCCACACTCTGCTTCGGTGTCAGCTATCGAAGTCTAACGTGCTAAGCCCTAAACCCATATCTACGAGTCGTGCCCCCCCAAAACAGCACGTTGGCAGCAGAGGGCGGCGCTTGTTTGGACGCGGTTGACGTGAAGGCTCTGGGAGCAGTCCACGTCGGGTTTAGAAGTAGGAGGCTGGGGTCGGGGCTTTTCCCTGGCCTCGCACCTCAACAAAGTTGGCGGCGGAACGCGTGGCAGCAGGAAATAGCTGTGTTTAAAAGATTTCCGCCCAGTGATACGGCAGGACGACATGCGCTCTTGCTAGCGGGTAAGCTGTCTGTCTTTTGGGAGAAACAGTGAACAGCAAACAGTCAGAAGCCTGGCGCCAACGACCCGACCCGGAGTGCACTCACCGCTTCTCGAGCGAGAGCCTTCCATAGCTTCTGGTGCCCCCGCTGTTGTGACGCCTGTAGTACTTGCTCGCCTGCATACACGCACGCAACAGCACAGATCCGTCCGGTGACAAGGTAAACCCCAACCCGGCATTCCCGCTTCACCGAAGTAATGAACGGGACAAGCCACTTTGAGCACTATGTCCCAAAACTCTGAAGAAGGTCGTCAGAGCTTCTCTGTTGACACTCGTAGCGCGGTTACGCACCCGAAGCGCCTTCGCCAGACCCAGTCGAAATTTCCCTCGACGTCACACATGGCCTGTTGCGACCAAAACCTTGTCTGCTCGTCGTACTCCGGAACTCCTCAGGTGTTGTCTGGCCGCGACAATATGGATGATGGAATCACGCTAAAGTGTTTCCTACCACAGAAGATGCACGTCTGTGAGCAAGAATTTGCTTTCTGCTTTCGAATTGCCTGAGGCGGGTTTCTTTTGACCTTTGGCCCCGTCATAATTTGAGGCGGTTGAGACGTACAGAGTTCTTTCTGCTTTTCTTGGAGCTCTTTATTAGATACACTGAGCTCTTCCTGCAGCTTCTTCAATTCATCTATCTCGTCGAGTACGGGATCTCTGAGACAGGCGACCCGGCAGGCACAGAAGCTTAAGCGCTCATCATTTGCTCACTTGCCAACATCCCCCAGAGGGAACTGATACCCGCTGTGAAACCCAGGCAGCTGCGCCGTGTTTTCGCATCGGCTGTAGTTCTTTCCAGCTTCCTTCAGAAAGTGCGTGAGGTAGGGGGAGACGATAAGAACTATCTGTGACCGGCCCGAGGGGCGCGCGTAACAGGCATCAGAAGCCTGCGGCTGTTGATCTTCAAAACAGTGCTAAGGGAACGCAAATTCTATCTCCTTGCCCGAAAGGGGTCAGCCTGAAGTGGAATAGCGCATCCAGACGCTCCTTTTCAGCTGGAATACCTTTGGTCACGCATTTCTATTGTGTGTGTGTGTGTGAGCGGAGATTCCGAGGCATCTGCCGTGGCCTCGCTGATGATCTCACCAGGGTTCATCAGACCTATCATGTTGCCACTGAGCGCCCGCCTGCTCACTCTGTCTGCTTACCTGTATTCTCCGAAGTAGTCGATGAAGAACTCCTGCGGCTCCGATGGTCTTTCTTCCGCTTCCCAGAGTGCCACGAGCACTGCCAAGCAGATAAAAGGCCAACATCATGACTGATCCGTCGGAGCACCGCGGCTCAAGAGGTTTTGTCACACAGCTACAAAAGGTTTGTGGTCCGGCTTTGCTTGGCATGTCCCGCGTGACTGCTAGCATCTACGGCAGAGACATTTGCTACCAGACAGCGAGTCAGAACAAGAAACAACTCTGCCCTACCAAGTGGCGCCCTGCCACCAACTGCCATCCGCGAGATTCCACCCTTGAAACCAGTTCATCGTTGCCGACATAAGGGGCCGGGGGATACTGAACGCGGGTGTCGCGTATTGCCACGAGTCAGCGAGGATGTTGTCCCGTCTGCGAGAATAGACTGCGTGGTTACGTCAGTCCGCCACCGAAGGCAACCGGTGTTGCTGCCCGACAGTGTGAACGGTAGCATGAGGCTCTCGCTCGTAGAGCCTTCTTCAGTTCTTCGCGACCGTGCCAGGCAGCCACCGGCTGGGTGCAGGGAAAATCCAGCCAAGCTTGTCTGTGAGCAGATTCTTGGGGCCCCTCTTTGGGAAAATATACAGGGGCGCTCAAGTCTCTGTGGTCAGTATCTAGCTTCGTGCAGTCGCCGTACGGGTTAGAAGCGCGTCGATAACACGAGTATCTACGAGGTACTTCCTGAACTCGCGCATTTTCTGTTTTCGTCTGCGGACTTTAGCCTCGTCTAGTGATGGCGGCGCAGTGTTGGCCTCAGGTGCCGGAGGCGGCCCTGGCACCGCGTCAGCGGTAGTGCCCGAGCCTGAATCAGACTGTATATCTGACGGAGATTCTTCTTCTCGAGTTCCGGTACTCATTTTTGCAGTTACGCAAAAGGGAGGCTTGAGTGCGCTCAGAACGGCGAAGTGATGAAAATAGATACGGTCGTACGCAGCAGGCGAACCGTATGGGAAATACACACGGGACCGTGTTTCCCGGCAGCAGCTGCTTCCACAGTCTTCCCCTTTCACTCCGCATGACTGATGAAAAGCCACATCGGAATATGCAGCGGAGTCGCTTTCTGGAAGTCACAGTACTGCGTGGGCCCCTGCCCCGCAGTCTGCCGCTGAGGAAGGGACAGAACCGTGGCCCGCGAGTTCCTGCCTTGGAGGTCCCTGAAAGAACGAGACACTTTGAGCACCGCCGCCGACCTGTTCATCGAACACTCCGAGGAATGTCTTGCACTGGGACGCACGAAATCCGTTTGCTCAGCTGAACTGGCCACTCAATAAGACAGAGTAGATCAGCCACGGGATAGCAGAGAGCGTAGGAAAACTCAGCATCTGCGTGCCACCGGTCCAGCAGTTGTCACCCGGCGCCAGCGTCGTTCACTCGTCACTCGCGGGGCCTCTCGAGCGATCCAGAGTGCATTTCATAAGGAGCCTTACTAGCACACACAGGAACGATTTTCAGGATCCCAGGGGATGATCCCTGGAGAACCACCCTTTGGATCGGCCGCGGTCCGTGGAATACGACCGACCTTCCCACGGCCAGGGTGCACAGGCTATCGCTATGTCGGCTAAGGTGCACCGTCCCTACCCGGACTCGCGACGTAATGTTCAGATCGATAAGTAACAGTCCGGCGGAACAGCTTTTCGAGGCGGCGTCCGTTGTGGGGCCAGTTCTCGCGGCGTTGTGATTGGCGGTGCTTGGTGTCACCGCAGTTGAGAGATGTCTTAGTAATATGTACGAGGGTGCTAAGACTCGTAAACCCCTTCTTTGATCTTTACCCACTGGGGTCGCGAATCCTGCTTGGGACCTCTTGGCCCTTGAATCATCCTTAGTTGCGTGACAGGGACCCCACGTTCAGTTTACGGGGTTGCGGAGGCCCCACGACCGTTCGGTGAGTGCTGCCAAGGCGTGCCGCGGTCCGCCTCGCGGCTACTCGGAACTCTGTGAAGCTGTAGAGGTAACTGCTCTCTATAACCAAGGGGCAACCCAATTTCCAACGGCCGAAGGAGATACACCGCTGGTTGGGGGCTTGCGAAGATCTTTACGACAGTACTCTGCAGCGCGTCTCCTCCATGAAAGAAGTGAAATGCGCACGGGCATTGCTACCAGTTGGGATCATCAGCTAATGCCTACGGCCATGGGACTGGGCATACCAGCTCGAGCATCAGAAGCACGGAAACATGTCCCTTTGCCAAGGGGATATAGCAACAGTACCACTTCTGCTGCCTTTTCTACCGGTGCGACACTAACCATCGATCAGGTAATTGGTGTGGAGCAGCTGGTGAGGGAGAACAGGCGGAGCAGGAGGCTCCTCGCCTATCTGCTGAAATACCGCCACGAACCGTCCCGAGAACACGCTGTCCAGTGAGAGATTTGCCTGGTCGGTCGACACTCCTACTGGTGTTGGCGTCTTCCCCAAAGAAAAATCAGAATGAAAGACGGGGACAGCCGATGACAGACCGAAAGTACACGAGTTGTTCCTCTGCAGAATTCCGAAGTCCTGTCCTCCTGAGAGCCCCAGCTTCCGATTTCGCTGTCACCTGTCGTTCGCTGTGTTTCGTTCCTTGGGTTCTCGACTCCTCTGCGGACTTCACCCCGCGGCTGCTGATACGGAAGTCGCTGCTCTGTCCCACCGGGCACGGCAGGTGTCTCTGGCAATGCAACTCGGAGTGTGCTCTTGAGAACACGCTACGCCTCGTCATCCGTCACCCCTGAGGCTCCGCGTGGTCTGCTGCCTGGTGGACGCAACCGGGGATTTTGTACGGAGTGCTAGCCCCGCTACTAGCTACGGCGGCCTCCCTTCTGGCAGCCGTTCAGCCCACAACACATAGATTCGCAAACAAAAGCGGAGTCAGAAACTGGTGGCCACAAGACGTCTTTGACAACGTGAACTGAGTTCGCGATAGGCAGCGGGCTGCTGCTGGAGAGCGCCTTAATTCAGTCAACGAGTTCTAGCGGTTGCAGCGCTGACCAGGACGTGGAAAACGCATGCGTGTACCCTCCCAGCTGTCCAGACACGGCTAGCAGCTGGCCCCCGTACCAGGGTTGAGCTCTGAAGACATCACAATACGCGCGAGCGTATCAATAAAAAAAAACTCAACCTGTAACATGCGTAGAGCGCTTTTCACCACAATAGCTTCTTGGACAATTGCCGTCATTGTGGGCCACTCCAGTATAAAAATGTGGTTCTAGAAAGGGAACGCAGCGCGTCGTTCGTCGGCAGGGCGCGCCATCGCATGTCTGCGCTGGCTACGTAGTCTGGAGTCGGCTGGTATATACGCTTCTCATCTTCTCTGTCCGCCCGCTCTCGTGTACAAGACTCAGTGCCTCTTGTAAGTCTCGGTCTTCCCTTTCCCGCAAGAACAGCTCTCTCGCACCGGCGAGTTCCCTTCTTTCCACTGCAAGCCATACACGCCAGCATGAATCTGCAACAGCTGGCTCCCAACAGGATGCAACTGAAGCGTCGGTACGACGGCTCCACATTGTTTGAATGTGACAGTATGCAAGCGGCAAGCGCAGTCAGGGGCCACCATTTGAAGTGCAACTGCCTGTCCTAGTTTTTCTAAAAACAGGGAGACACTCCAAGTCTCTTAGATGCAACCTTCCTCTCTCGTCTTTCCTTGCCTGAAGGACAAGTTCTAAGGACTGACGCCTGCCTTCTGCGATGCCTCTCACACTTCCTCTTTGAACTCTCCGGTTTCCACAATACAGCCTCTCTATGCAGGCAACCAAACACTTTTGGTCCCGTCATGCCGGGCAATGGGTTTTGTTTGCAGCGATGCTGCTTTCTAACGAATTCTGTACGGTGAGCTCTCCTACATACCCGCGAAGAGACCGGAACTCAGCTACCCTATCATCAGCGGCCCTGCATTGTGCTTTCAACTTCCCTGTCTTGGCGGCCCTCGCCAGATCTTTGCTAGCACCGACCGTAGCCGATCCTTTCGCGAACGGAGTACCTGAGCTCCGCTTCAGCACCGTTTCTCCGCTTCTCCTTGGAGAAGAGATCGCGCAGTCGGGAGCGAGTCTTCAATTCACTCCGCGTGCGCACAAAGCTCTTGCCGTCTGGGTGCCGCCAGTCGACGTTCAGAAAGCGGACGATGGGACCGCCCAGAGCCCAAGTTCGTTAGTCCCGTCAATCACGGGGTCGGAAGTGCACCACCTGGCGACGGGCGGTGGTTCTGGACAGCACGGCACCACTCCATTGGAGAGCCAAGATGAGGATCCTCGGCAACTAGGGACTGCAATAGTGAGAATAGGGGGCACATTACCTATCATTGTGGGTGAGCTCCGCCATCACGAGGCTTCGAACTGTGCAAGACCGTGTACCGACCGTGGCACTGGTAGAAGCGCCAAGGAGGCAGAGCATCTTTGGAGACTAGGAGGGAAGACAGCGGCAGGGGAGCTACCAGTTTTGATGCCTAGGAAAGTTAGCTTGGCCGAGGCCGGGGAACATGCAGCAAGAGGCGATAGCTCAGTCAAGCCAGGGGCGACTGTCCCTCCGGGGGAGCACGCTGACCCGAAGACGAAGAAGGACAAAGAAGAGAGAGAGCCGAAGAAGTCGAAGAAGAGGCTGAAGAACGGTAAGAAGACTCTACAGAGAAGGCCAGCCTTCCGAAGGAAGAGTAGCACCGGCAGAGAAGAAGCGATACACGGCTCGACGGTTTCCTCCAGTGACTCCGGCTCGCCGTTCTCAACAGACGGATTTGGTGCCGGTGCGGAGACGAGCAGGAGTGACGATGGTGGGGAGCAGAACGAAAGTGACAACGGGAAAAGCCAACCTGATGGAGCGAGTTTGCGTGAGACGCCAGAAAGTGACTCAGAAGACGCACCAGTCAGAGAGGAAAAGCCGGAGGAAGCCGCAGACGCCGAGGCAGAACTCGAAGCCGCTGGTCTGGAGCCTTCTGCGGAAGCGGATCCTGCCCTGAAAGGAGCCTTCGACGACGGCACGGCTGAGCCCGACAGTGAGGAGGATCAGAGGACTCACAAGAAAAGCAAAAAGAGCGAAACGGAGAGAGAAAAGAAAAAGCACCGATCCTCGGTTGCTGGGTGGTTCAAGCGTAAAATTACGGGGGTAAGGAAAGAGGGCGACATGAGTGAAAGGCTTCCCAGCTTGCTCGGTGGCAAGCCCGCAGTTCTCCGCAAACGAGGGAACTCTGTACACCTGTTGAGAGACTCCGTTCCTCTGGATGTTACAGGTCCACAACGTTACCGCCTACTGTCGTGCTTCCGCCGGAAGTTGCGTGATTTGTCTACTTACGTGATAGGGGACTGAGCGTTGAACGCTCCCATACGGAGACTGGGAGGTATGGGTTACGGCCAGTTTATAGGTACGGTGCTGTCCAGCAAGGTTTCCGGCTGGCACTCTTTGTGGCTGTTGGCTGCCGTATTTCGGGTACTGCATGGGTAACCCTGGTGTAGACTGCGTTCTTCTTACGATGCATAGTTACCAGAACTCAAAGTCTGTCTTTGAACTTGAAGACGCTGGCTCGCATGCGTCTTGCGTCCCACTTGCACGCCCTCAGAGGCGAGAAAAATCAGAATGTGATGTTAAGCAAGGCTACATATTTCCAGAATGTGGGCTGAACCGGTTATGTCTGTTGTTGCGCATCACGTGATCAGAAGGGCGCGTGCAAGGACCTCAACACAATCGCTCTGCGTATTCCAAGTGATTCAGTGACACCAGATGGGGAAGTAGCTGGCACTCAGCGCGTACGGCTGAAGACCTAGTACGACCTGTTTGGACAGAACGGAGAGGGATGGACGGGGTTTCATCTGCTCTGGTTCTTCACTTTTCTTCTTTGCGTGTCCGACTGTAGCTCCTGAAGAGGATCTTCAACATGAAAGCGCTCTCCAAGAAGGCTCGAGTATCGGCGGCGATCGACAGCTTCCTTAATTCTCAAAGAGCGATTGCAGGTCGGTTGTTTTTTCTTCTTATGCCCTCGGCCCGCGGAGTGAAGTGGACCTCGCTGCAGCGGTAGAAGACTTCTCTCCCGTGTGTGCTGGCTCTAAACCCAGATCCTGATTCCATAGGAGGTGATACGTGCTATCACGAATAGCAAGTGTGTCACACCCGTGCGCATTCGTGCCTTGCCTTGGAACGGTGCACAGTTCACGAGAGCTCTTTCGTAGGGTCTCCTGTTTCTGTAAGAGGTCGTGGAAACCAGGAACCCTGCTCACGTGGTTGGAAAATCTGGTGTATTCCCCAGCGTACTAACGCTGTAGGAGCAATGAAGACAGTACAAACGGTGTGACGTCGGGGAATGAGTGGGCCATGTCGCAGAAAATCGAGACAGATGCCAGTTTCTTGGGAAAATATCGGAGCACGCACCCAGAGCGTTGGTGTGCCAGGATGGCCACCATCACAAACAGAAAAATATGAGCCGCCTTCTCCAAGACAATACATCCCTCACAAAGCCTGTATTGTTACGGGGTGCAGTTCAAGCATCTTTCTGCTTTGATAGCACCGCTGTCCTCGATCGAGAGTCGCAGTTTCGTTGGCTCCAGCGATGATCGTTCAGTCCAAGGAAACTGGGGAAAAAAAGGGCTAATCTTTGTTTAAGGTCAGACACGATCCGGAGAAATTGAGGTCGGTGATGGAGTGTGTTTTAGGTGTACCGGGTAAGACTGGGTCGACTCTCGCAGCGCCAGGCCGATGCTGAGCGGCTGTCCGCCCAGCAAGGGGGTTAAACGGTTGGTCCGCACCAGCACTCGATGGCGTCCCTCATGGGGGATCACCAGATTTGTACTGAGTCATGGCTTGTTGCGTGTGCTTGAACAGTGTCGAGAACCGTGGTGCCTCACAATCAAGGTCACTGCGACTTTGTTCCCTGCCCTTTTGCGTGCATGTTTCTCCAGACCAGCTGAAGTGCGTCAAGATCAAAAGCATCAAGAGCCGAAAGAAGGACGCAGAGAAGTTCTGCAAGAAATTCAAAAAGCAGACACGCCTCGCCGAACTCTGCCGGATGTACACGGACTATCTGGAGCAGAAACTGAAGGAACATCAAGAATGCAAAAGCCTCGACTTCTACGGTGCGTCGCCTTGCGCCTCCACTGTACGCGTCAGCCAAGTACCGCGTTGCCATCGTCCACTGAAGTAGCTATTGAACTCGGGGCGATATTTTCAGAGACAAGTTAGAAACTGCCTTCGTAAAGTCAAATACGCATCACCAGGCATTATAGAACTTGAGACACTGAATATGATTCCAGCAACTAGGTACATAGCTGCTCCTGTATTCCCCAGATGAGAGACACTCTCTGGGTTGCGAGAAACCATAGCAATAAGGAAGAGGCAACACCTGTCGAGGCGGAGCTGAAGAGCATGGCGCCACCCAGGTACAGTTTTTCAGCGGAAACTTGGTGAAACTTTCAACCTAGCAAGAACAGTGTCGGCTAGCGGTCTACCGTGATGGGGTGTTTGATCATGCTTCCCAGGCCCTGCTCTGTCCTGGCGAGAGGTCCACGCTTCCTTGTTAAGCCTCAGCCTTCAAATCTAACGGAGAGCACCTAGACCGCGTGACAGGAGTTTTGTGAATGGACGGACTCACTATGTAAAAGAAGTCTGTGGGTCTTTGTAAACCGGCGCTCTCGTATTCTTTTCTACTGCATTGCGTTTCTTCCCCAAGATAGGTGCCTATTTCCTTACGTTGGTGTCTCGCAGGAGTTTCGCGGTTTGAATAGTGACTCCCAGAGACCGAATCCATCCTCCGCACGCCGACAGCCCAGGAGGCACTTACGGGCTATACGCCGTAAAGCGGAATTCCTAGTTTTTGGGTATGGTTTGGGCGCTGTGTATGCAGACTGCCTCGACAGAATGCAATTGCCTCTCCTGCAGCCCATGCTAACGCGATTCGAGGAATCGACAATTTCCGATGATGGTAGGGCTTTACCAGCGCTCTGTGTTCTGTGCTTGCCGGTCCCTTCTGCTCGTGGACCGTCTTCCTCCGACACTAAGCAAATGCGCCCAGAAGGGCCCGTCAGATGTGTAAGTGGCCGGTCGTCCCGCATCCTAGCGGCCATGTTGGCTGCAAAACTCTAAAGATATGCCCCGCCGACAGAAGACGAGCCTGATCCCGTCGGGACTCGCAAGCGTTTCGGGCGAGTGCCGCTGTTTTCTCCTACCGTATATCCAGAATCTACTAATTGAGACGCTTTCGCTGCATGCATTTCCAGATTGCCGTTTCCAAGTTACACCAAAGAACTATTGTGGTCTAGGCCGCGAAGCGAGGCGGATAGATACACCGCAGCGGTGCTGCGTATGCTACACGTCGATACTTTCTCCTGGCTGTTCAGAAGTGCCTTCAACGGAATAGTCCCTTCTAGGCCGATCCAGTGGCTTTCTTTCGTGCGACTCGTTTATTGGTTTCCACACGTGACTGCGTGACTGAGCCTATACTGCAGTCCAGTCAGAGGTATTGACCGGAGAAGACACACAGGGCAAAAAAGAAAATAGGTACCCACTTTTTGATGCCGGCCAGAGAAGGGCCTCCCTCGTTCCGCTTCCAAGCCGAAGGAAATGCAATCATTCTGTAAGCTCTTCCGGCAAAGACCATAGGTAAACGCCACGAGTTTCTGTTTTCATGGACTGACGCATTTCTTGGTCCGGGATTCACACGCTGGTGGCATTGGTGTGAGAGTGGCGCCTGATCAGACGACTACGATGAAGTAGGAAGCGACAGCGGAACGAAAAGCAGTAAAAAGAAAGGTATCGGTGGACTGTTTAAGCGAAAGAAGAAACACTTCTCCAAGAGTGGTTGGCATCTGGTCGTGGGCCTCAACAAAAAGGCATTAGCCATGGCGCTCAATATTATGGAAAGAGACGGGCCCGACATCCGTGGAGGTTTTCAAGCCGCATCTTGTGTGTTCGAGGACGAGCTGGAGCGGAACGAGAAAACAAAAGGCATCAAGCTACACAAAGCTGCTAAAAGGCAACAAAATAAAAGGAGCAAAAGGCTGCATTCGGTAAGTCGGATTCGTGCTTTACATCTTACTACGTCTTCTTTTTGTTTGCATCTAGGCGAAAGGAGACGTATTCGGGTATGCTGACTATAGTGGCAGTGAGCTACAATCTTCCCCGTCTGCGGGAGGGACTATCAAGATACCACT
>NW_027158053.1:23395-32202 GCF_002600585.1 Cystoisospora suis
ACGATACAGAGAAGATTAGCATGGCCCCTGTGCAAGGACGACACGCACAAATCGAGAAGTGTAGCCATACTTTTTTCTACGTGTCCTTGCGGCTTCGCCGTCAGTTTCCAAGTTTGTTTGGGCAAAAGAGAACGCAACAACCTAGATCTGCACGGGTAGACTACGAGTGAGCCCAGGAGAACCTGCATGGTCTCTTCAGCTTTGGCGGGGTCATGCAAACCCGAGAGCGACGGGCAGAGGGGCGCTCATCAGCTCAGACTCAGAATGTGTAATAGCCTGTACTACTGCACGCGACTGTTTTTCAACCAAAGCACATGCTAGGAGAAATATATTCCAGCTGCACTCATGCCGTGAAGACGTCTGGTCAGTAGTAGCTTCTTACCCAGCGAATACATCGAAAACCGTATCACTGGAAAGTGCCCCAGTGTGCGGTCTTCTGTCTTGCCAGTAGCTCATCTTCACCCGCGCTTCACCACCCACCAGAATAGTAAAAATGTAGGGAACACCAGAAAGTTTTGCACCGGAAACAACTCTGCGGGAGACACCAAGCGGTCCCGGAACCCACGGGATGCAAGAAAACTGCAGCGCTCCCCTGTGCGACTTTTGTTCTAGACCAACTCTAACTGGCCGTCTGGACATTCCTATTCGGGAGAAACTGGAAACTGTCCGGTCGATACTAGGATTGGCAGACATACGGCTGTCCGTGTTCTCGAGTTTCGCATTTTCGATTGTTACGCGATGTGGTTTCTCTGCAGCTCTACAGAGTTGTACATCTCGCCTCCCTGGGAGCGGAGCCTAGCTTCGACGGAATGCTTATTGCTATGCTCCTCCAACTATTGGACCAGTCCGAATGTCCAAGCAAGGTTAAGCGTCTGCGCCGGAAGCGTATAGTGTTGAATTCCACGGGCAGCGGAGAAGTGATGAAAGCGACAGGCGGAGAAGTTTTCAGCCGAGCTTTGTATCTGGCAATTCTCATGACATCTCTTCCCACGGCAGAAGAATGTGCCTCAGGCAGTCCGGCTGACTCTGGCCCTAGTTTTTCCAACTGCCGAGTCCTCGGCCAGTGGCTCCTTATCAACCGGAGATGGGGCAGGATCGTCTCAAGCGTGGGGGATGGACAGATAGACACGGCAAAGGCCGCTCTTACAAGGCTATCGACCGCTACCCAAGAGGCACGGCAATTCAACCACCGAGCCTTCCGTCGTGTCAGGGGGCGCATTGAGTCCCACCTGCAGCAGGTCCTGTCCTTCGGTAAGCTTTCGCGGGTTGGCGACAAGGCCCATTTCCTCCCTGTCTTTCGCCATTCTGACGCGCACGTGTACGACAGTAGGTACTGGCTACAGCACCCTCGCGAAGTGCCAGGCCTTTTTGCGCAGTTTGAGAAGCGGTGAAGCCTGGTTCCCTCTTGCCGTGCTAGCACCGCTGACCAAGTCTCCGGTCGTGGTGGTCGCGTTCACCACGTTCTCCGTCGAGCTTGCTTTCTGTCTGCATGTCTACAGCGTCAACAGCAAGAGGGATCGCGCGTCGCGTCCTCAATTTGGTCGGGAAATCCCGCTTCATGACCAAGATGATTACGCGTCTTCTGTTGTTTCTCGATGGCATGAACAAAGGCTCCGGCTCTGACGCCGGCGTGCGCAGGAAGCCCCCGAGTTACGCAGACCGACTGCTGCTGGATGGTAGACTTCTGGAGCTAGCTGCCCGGCTGGGTGCCACTGTCAAGTGCGCAACAGGGTTGGATGGCTACGGATCGTTCGTGGAAAGATGTTTCAGGAGTTTCGCGAGTGCGAAGAGAGGGCAGACAGGAGCACAGCCGTCGTTTTTGAGCAGGGGAGAGATACAGAAAAGAAACATCGAAACACCTGGAAAGGGTTCAAGGCAGACCGAACTGGAAACCTTTGTCGTCTCGGGCTCGCCGGGCCGTTTTGACGACCGTACGGGTCTGCCAGACAGTAATCCGTGTCCGGAAACTGATGGACACACGAATAGCGTCGCACGTAGCCAAGTATCCGCCGGGCTGCGCCCCGTTTTCTTCCATCTGGCCGGCGATTCAGAACCGGGATCACAGTCAGTGAAACTCGCGTCACTCACTGGCATGCCAGATTCTCGTGGCTTCTCAAAAGCGGTCGACCCTTCTGGACAGCGGGAGAGCATGCCAGGGGGCGAACTGGGAGAAGGCGGATACTCAGTGCGTGCGCTAGGAGACACCTACACCACGTCACTCGTTCTGTACTCATCCGAGAACTTCCGTCAGGAGAAGCGCCTCGTTCCGTCTTTTGCCGAGCAAGATACGGACAAGGTGTCTGGTGAGGAGCTGAAAAAGAAGAAAGCAAAACAAAGACTTGTGGTCATCGGCATCGCAAGCGCTGTTGTTCTTTTCATCGTCGCGACCGTGAATTCCGGGCCTGCTGCAGCAGTTGCGGTGGCTGTTATAAGCGGAATTATTGCGCTGATTTTTGTCGCCTTACCCTTGATCAAAGATATCATTTCCGGAGTCCGTGGAAGGCAGAAGGGGAGTGGAAGCGTCGGCGACGACGACATGGGAGGCGGTGACGACGACGGAGGTGACGCTGGAGACGGGGACCCCGCAGAAGATGAGGATTCATAGAAAGAAAGCACTGATGAACTTCAGTTTCTAGGGGAAACCGTTCAAGAAGAATAAGGGCAGCAGGCGGCTCTCCCCGTACTGCGGGGTTTTGGAGTAGCTTCCCGGCGGGTTGGCTTGCCCAGACAGTCCGTAGACAAAGTGCCACACTGTGGCCCATGTTTTTTCTTTATGAGGGGCACTCCGGGGGAATGCAGATTCGTATGAAAGTGCGCGTACGGAAACACAACACAATGGATCAACAGTCCGTAGACAAAGTGCCACACTGTGGCCCATGTTTTTTCTTTGTGGGGGGCACTCCGGGGGAATGCAGATTCGCATGAAAGTGCGCGTACGGAAACACAACACAATGGATCATTGCTATGGTTTGCTAAGAAGCCAGGAGAGCTTCCCTCTGGAGCCCGAGATCGTGAGCAGATGAGCTCTTCGTGTGTGAGCCCACTCAACGTATTTGCCGATGCGATGCTGAGGGCTCTTGGGGAGTCGATTATTTCGACTTGGCAGTGTGATTCAGAACAGTTGGCAGCTCAGTCCTACAGCGGCAACCTAGGCAGTTCGTTTGACGACTGAAGCCTTGGACAGGGGCGAAGACATTGTGACGCGTCTGCTGACAGACTCGAAAAGTTATCACTTTAGAGAGCCGTCGTGCTGAAGACCCTCCCATTTCAGCGACTTCGGGGCGCCGCGTGTGCGCTGTGCTCGATCCATGAAGTGAGGGTCAGTCAGCTTCGCGGAGAAAGCGGCGTAGTTCCGGCTTTTTCCGTGTAGCTGGGTGGGCAGTGCACACGAAGGGGCGTCGTCGAAGCTGGCCCAGGCACCATCATACTCTTACAGTGGGAGGAAGGCTCAACACAATAATTATCCGACCTGTTCACGTGCGGCCAACACTCGCTTAGACCTTCGCTATTGGTGGCCCTGGGGGCCCTGTACTCCCTGAACTCTGGAGCTGGTATACGTTTGTTCTACTGAGCCCTCAGTGTTATTTATGGTACAAGCATCACGTCAGGAAGACAAGTGGCAGTCGAAAACCAGTAACTTAAGCTTGTCTGCCGACCAATACCAGCCTCTTACGTGTCTTCGTACGTACGCATCGTCCACCTCCACTCCCCGGTCCTGTTCGCAAGGAGCCCCCACGCACAGACGGACAGGGCTGCCTAGCCCGTCGCATGCAGCAGGGGCGACACTCGAGAGATGGGCACGTATGCCACGGACACATTCACCATCCACTGTCGGGTGACACCCGTCGGTCCAGGAATCGGGAGCGAGGTCGGTCAACGGTATTACAACAGCAGTCCCTGTTAAAAATCTGAAGATGCACTTCACTTTCAGCCACGACATCTTCGTGGTAAATCTGTTGGCTGTTCAGACTGAACACCTCGTGTTTCGAGCTTGAATTCCAGGCGCGGGCCCCGGCTAGAGCTCGCTCCGGCTAGTGTTCCTGAATCTGCGGGTATGGTTTCCTGTCCCAACGCGACTGGCGTGTGGCACTGTGAGTGTGCAGCGTACTTGCACTTCGTTAACCGGCCACAGCACGGCTCTCCACATTTGTAATGCAAAGCTGTTGTTTGTGAGGCCTGCCGCGTCATCGCCTTCCGCCATCTGGAGTGGAGCGGGTCTCGGTTCCCGACGCGAAGGAGCTGCCGTCCAGACACCTACAGAGGTAAACATGCAAGTCCGTTGCTTTTGTCGGTGACGCTATGGGAGGTTGCACTCTGGGGGGTCTGCCCTTCAGGATATCGTCAAAGTAGCAGTGGGCGAGTGTTTGTACAGAACATGCGAAGAAGACGAGTGCAGTGGCAGCCGGCTGGTGGCGCGCCGCAGCGACTACATAGAAGGAAAGATATCTTACTTCAAATGACGACGGCTTCTACAGCTCTCTAGACACCCGGGCCGTCCCACACGAATAGGAGGTGAAAACAGGTGTAAAAGTTGAGTTTTCTGAAGCGCCAGTTCACTTCGTTGGTGCTTCCATACGGCATACCCCCACGTCCTTGTAATCTGTTTCGGTCGTTTCCGCGAACGTAACGTGACGGCGAAGGACACTTCACGATGAGGCTGTCTTGGGGAATTGCAGTACTACTGATCATTTCGGCCGGCCGGCGCGTGCCTGTGGTGGCTAGTCGCGCCGACGCGACGTCAGTCGCCTCCGATTTGGTCACTGGTGGGATCGAAAACGAGAGAAGCGAAGGTCCCGGCGTGATTAAGTGACATGCTGAAGAGGCGACAGCGCTCCAGCAAAGGCGTGCGATGAAGGAAACCCGAAATAGTCCTCGCCGGTTGCGGCTACGCTTTCTAGCTCTGTGCAGTCTAGTCGCCGCGGCGGTTGTCGCAGCCGCCACTGCGTTACCCAAGAACCCAGCACCACCGGCTGCATCAGCACTGCCAAGACGAGACGGCGCGCAGGTCGCGACCGAAAAAGTGTGTGGCCGTGCCTGCTGGGTGCGAAGGGGTGCAGTCCTCTCAGCGGTTTCTGTCGCTCTCTTACTTGGAGCGAGAATATGGCGGAGTCCAGGGCTCGCGGGCGAGGGTTTACCGGGGGAGATCACCGCCGAAGTTTTTTCGAAAGCGCTGTCCCCGGCTTCACAGGAGGGGACACGGGCGCAAGATCCAGAGTTACCGGGTAGGTTGGTTGGCGGAGCTTTGCTCTCCGCTCTGGGTGTGGGACTTGGAAGGTGGTTGTTGGGGCGACTGGATAGCGGCGAAACGGAGGACGCTGCTACAGGTGTAGTAGCGGAGGGTAGCCGTCAAACAGGTGACCAGGGCCAAGAGACAGCAGTGAGACACGAAGACGGCAGCCACGTAACCGGCTCCCCGGAGACGTCGGACACGCTCCCCATCAGTCCTGGGGCGGGGGATGGGGGTGAAGCGCAAGGAGCGGAACAGGAACGTGACAGCCCCATGGTCGGCTCTCCAGCGACGTCAGGCCAGCTCCCCACCAGCCCTGGAGCGGGGGATGGCGGTGAAGCGCAAGGAGCGGAACAGCAAGGTGACAGTCCCGTAAGCGGCTCCCCAGAGACGTCGGATCCGGTCACCAGCCGCCCTTCGACTGGTGAGGAGCCGGCGGCAGCCAGCGAGGCGAGCGAGGAGCGTGGTGAAGGGCGGGCGGAAGAGGATGCCGTACGCGCTGGCGGTCTGACTATACCCGAACTGATTGCAGCCGTTACAGAGGCCGTAGAGGGACGAACTACAGAAGACGCACTGTCGAAATTGCAGTCGTATGTCACAGATGCAATCGACAAGACGAGTAAACCCAAGGCGCAGCTAATGGCTGCGCGCCTGTTAGCCATACTCGCACGTTCCCGAATCCAGGAGCTTGGGTTGGAGGTGCTGGCTGCCAAAGGGCGCCTGAGAAGGGTAGGGAGCAGTGCCGCCGCGGATGTGACACCCGAGCGGGTCCAAAACTGGCTGTCAGCGCTGGGGAACCTGAGGGCAATGTGCCGCGAGGCTAACGTGTTGGCCGCAGACGCATCCGGAGTCGTACTCGGGAAAGCCCCGCTTGCTAAGGCGTACTTCCTAGCAGAAGAACAAGCTTTCGATGCTCGGGTGGATATCATCGAAGCAGACGTGAGGTCCGCCGCAGCTGTGTTGTTCAGCGAGGGTCTGTATGCCGGAGGCGAACCCCCAAAACTGCAGAGCGGGGAGTTATCACAAGAAGAGTTGGACAAACTCCTCGCGAAGAGAAGAGAAAGCGAGGCCAGGGCACTGAAAATTGGCGCGGCGTTGGAGCAGGAAATCCTTCTCCCCCTCGTGCCGCTCACCATGTTTTCTCGCTCGCACTCGAAGACACTCATGTTGCCTGGAGAAACGCTCCTCAGGACGGCAACTGGGCCTCAGTAGGGTTTTTCAAGAGCCTAGGTTGCACTCCTTGTTTTTGAGGTACGGAGTTTTTTGGATGCCGCCGTAGCACGGTGAAGGCAAGGAAACAAGTTCCCTCGCCACCGAATCTGCATGGGCGCGAACAGAGTTCCCGGTGAACGGCCATTAGGATTTTCCAAGCATACACTACCGCCGCTCTTTCCGATATCCAGCGGTAGGCGGTCCAGGGTGACGCTGTGGTTGGCGGCGCTTCGGAGGTGTTGTGCTGTAGCGGACCGGGGCGCAAACCGTTTTGCCAGGATAAACTTCGTACTGTCCGTCCGGTAGCCACTGTGAGGGCGACATCTGCTGGGCTAGCTGGTATAGGGACGTTGCACCTGGAGCTTCAACACTTGCAAAAAAGAGTGATAGGCCTGGCCAAGTCGCCCTAACGGAGGGCGGGGACAGAGTGCATTTATCTCCGTCAGCACACCGGCCACTGCAGCTCCACTGTTTCGAGGTCCTCACGCTCCGCAAGGCACTTCGCGCTCAAGCGGTCTCTGGCGCTGGACAGTGTCGTTTCCCTACCAGACAGCATCAAAACCTCATAGTCGCAGGGAACCACTGGTTTTGCTATGCAAGAGCAAGCCCCGGTGCACGGGCACGAAAGAACCTACGTACACCTAGATGATGAGGCTGACCCTGACGCCTTGAAGTGGTCGGGGTACCGCGCGTAGGAGAACACCAACTTGCGACGCCCGTGTCTCTCTGTATTGTCAAGCTCACAGTTTAGTCCGGTCGCCCTGTCGCAGTTGCTGGATTACCCGTGCTGAAGGCTACGCGGGTAGTCAAGGAGTGCACCTCTTTCTCACTACGCAGCAGGCGCCGTGCAATCAGTAGCTTCCTGTCATGTGTTCGGTTTCTCCTGCTGCTGTGGCCAGCAGGTCTCTGGGAGTCCTTCCGGATGTTTTGCTGTACACACATCTCTACGTACTGTTATAGAGCGTTCTTTTTTTTCAGAGTTGCCGCTCTAGGCTGCTCCAGTATTCGAGTGCCCTACAGGCGTGCGAGTTTAGCTGGATCCTCACGTCCGTCAGTCAAGCGCGTGGCTGTCCCGTACCGTACTGAAAAGCATACTACGGTCATACGTGACCCTTGACATAGCAGCCTTCGCGAAAAGTGATGACACACCTTGCGAGTGAGGGCCATTGCGTGCCAAGGAACTACTTGTTGTCGGGTTCTTATTATCGTCTGCGTTAGTACTTGCGAGCGATGATACAGAGCTATCATCGCTCTCCCTTTTGAGAGACGGAACGTCTCTCCCCCCCCCCCTGAGAGAAGTGCGGCTCTTCCGCTGGTTCGAATGGCAAGCAATGCGCACTGCGGTGCGTACCAATGGTATTCAAGCAGAGGGGGTCGAACGGTGGGACCTTCAGCACGCGGCCGCTCGCCCAGAGTTGCGGCACAGCACGTGAAACGGGTGACCTAGTGAAAAGAATGACGAAGCATAGGCCGTGTGACGGGAGCAGCGCGGGTACATGCAGCGGCTGCAACCGCGGGAAGGCGCTGGCCCTGCCGAGCAGGTGCTCAGTTCCCGGAGGAGAGTTGAGCTGTACACTCTAGTGGATGCCAGTGATTTTGGGAAGCGTGCGAGGGGCTCTTCACAGTGAACGTGTTCTCGTAGTGTGACGCTGTGCGGGCAAGGCGCTGTCACAATTCGTGATATCCGCGAACCCTATTATTTGCTGCTCCCCGTTGTTGTACAGCGGGTACTATAGCGCCGTGACCCAGGACATCATGGCGCAGAGATTCTTGCAGTGCAGTAAACGTCAGCGGTAGGCATTAGCTACGCCTGAATCTGTACTGTCCTAATGATCGTAGCTATGCGCTGCTAACGCAAAAAGATTTCAGGCGCATCTAAACCAGTCTTCAGCACATCGCTCCTCGTGAGAGAATTACTGGTGAGTCCTTTTAGTTGCTCGTTCTGGCTAGACTTTGACTTGTTCGACCAGCCTGGCGTCACGAAATACCATTGTGTGGTAAGAACGGGGTTTCAGTCTATCCATAGCGCCTATGGAGTCTCTCAAAGAGAATTTCATCCCGTCTATGAGTCCAAAACGGAAGCAAAAGTGCTCACTCTGTAACGGTCAGGCCATGTCGACCCTCCTCTCCAGAGAAACTTGTGTTTTAAGACGTGCTGTATCAACAACATGCGAAGAGTCGTACCCACTTCCGCGCACAACGATAATTACCAGGTAATGACTTTCCTGTCTCTGGACCGTCAAAGTACAGTCGCCATCCACAGATCCGTGAACCGCGCACGTGCATTGTGCTGTACCTCCTCAGCCGAGTTAGCCGTGCCTACTGTTGATGTACAGCAGACCCTCTCCAACGCGACAAGCTGGAGGGC
>NW_027158054.1:0-225 GCF_002600585.1 Cystoisospora suis
ATCTATCTATATACATGTAGAGGTGTGTGTATTGCTGATGTGGCGATGTACGCGTGGAGCTTCATGCAAGAGAGAATCTCCATCTGTATGCTGCAGTAGCTCATAGTCATCGTCATCTACAGATAACGTGACGACATTCACTTTCGGCTTCTACTCTCCACCAAGGACGTTCTCGAGGTCATCGGAAAGGCACTCTCTCAATGTGAATCTATCTATCTTTAATCT
>NW_027158054.1:417-6680 GCF_002600585.1 Cystoisospora suis
TGTACATAGCTAGATAGCTAGATAGTTAGCTAGATGTGTCTACAACCTTTACCCAGGTGTCTATATATCATTCTGCCCTGTGAACTCCACCAGTCTTCCCCCTAAGCTTCATTCTCCCGTTCACTACCAATAGTGGGAGCTTTCTTCTTCATCAGGCAGCCTTCTGTCTCTTCTTATGACGGTTTGCCTTTCTCTCTTCTTCTTTTCTTTCTCCTCTTTTGTCTTTCAGTTCTCGAAGCAGAAGAGAACCCCGGTGGTGGTCGTAAGCGCCGTAGATCGGTCTCTTGTTCATCTCGTTCTCTTACATCAAGAAATCTCTCATCTTCTTCTTCTCTCACCTCAACTTCCGCCTCTTCGCCTTTAGCGAGCAGTACAGCCAGCACGAATCCCTCGTGTCTAGCTCAGGACTCGAACCCTTCGAGTGGGAGCGGAAGTTTCTTCTTGCCAGACTTGTTACGTGACTTAACTTGCCAGCGAAATGTTGATCTGGAAAGCGCAAATTCTTCTTCTTCGCCTGTTTTGGATGAAGAGAATATCCGTCCTAGAGGAGGAATAGGGAGTACTACTCCTGGTGTGGCTGCCGGGTCGACTTCTTCTTCGTCCTCCATCTCTTCTTCTTCTTCAAGTCTTCTCATGAATTTTTCTCCAAATGCCGAGTCAGGTCTTGCTTCCTCTCAAGATCTTCTTGCAGGAAAGCGAGGGGGTAAAGCTACGACCCGTCAGAAAGATGAAGGGACAGGAGGAAGAGGAGATCCAAGTGCATTGCTCTTCTCTTCTTCGTCTTCTTCTGTCCTACCAGGTGGAGTTCCAGGGGGAGGATACCGATCTTCTTCTTCTCATCCGTATAGTCTTTCTTCTTCGGCATCAGGGGGGAAGATCCCTGGAGGGTCTTCCTCCTTGAATCGACCTTTCACAGCGGCAGAGACGAAGACAGCAGCGGCGGCGGCTCTCGTTTTATCTTCGAGTATCCCTTCTGTTTTGACGACGCCTTTCGGTGGAGGTCCCTCAGGGATGTGCTCGACGTCAGCCTTCTTGGAGCAACTGCATGCAGCCAAAGCCTTTCTTCAACAGAAAAAGGGTTTGACGTCAAGTGGAAGAGATAAGATCTCTTCTTCTTCTTCTCATCATCTCCAGTCCTATCATAATAATGATAGAGGGAGTAGTACGGCGACGATGGGTTTGAGAGAAGAGACAGAAGGACGGGGAGAAGAAGAAGACCACCAAGACATGCCTCAGCCAAGTTATCGTCAGTCTCATTGTAGTGGTAGTAGTAGCAGAAGGAAGACGCTAGGGGAAGAAGAAGAAGGAGGTCCAGGTGGCGGAGTAGGGATGTCTTGTAGTTCTGAGACACAAGCACAAGACAAGAAGTTAGATGAGAAAGAAGTTAGGGTAGAAGAAGATCAAGAAGAAGAAGAAGATGATGCAAACAGTCATGATGTGAGTCGTAGGAAGGGTGAAGGAGATAGAACTTCTCTTTCGTCTTCTTCTTCTATTGTACAAGATGCTTCTTCGACTTCTTCCTCTCTTCTCCCCTCTTCTCAAGCTCATCGTCAGCTTCATAAAAGCACGAGTTTTCCTTCTCTTTCTTCTGTATCTTCTCCTTCTTCATCTCTCCTTCTCCCAGCAGTTTCGTCGTCAGAGCCTAAGGCCTCTCTCAAAAGTCTTCCTAGTAATGATACGAGAGAAGGAGGAGATTCTCCTACGGCAAGGGCAGCATCTGTCATTCATCTCTCGTCAAGAATGGCGGAGAATGAACCTGAAAGAAGACCAAGAGAAAAGAACATGAAGACGGCGATCTCGTCCTCTCTCCTACTTCATCAGAGCTTCGCACCTTCAGGTGCAAGGGAAAGGGATGGATCCCAGGAAGAAGGGCGGTCGGAAATGAAGTCTTTAGATGCATGCAACAATGAAGAAGAAACCTCTTCGACATCTCTTGACCTTTCCTCTTCTTCTTCTTCTATCTCGGGTGTCAGTCGTCGGGAAGGGCAACTTCAGAAGAGCACACACTCTTCCCTTGTTCTTAAATCTTCTCCTTATGACCCCTTTGCTCACGATGGCAACAAGAGCGTCGGGCTTTCTTCTTCTTCTAGTAGTAGTAGTAGTGATCGTAGGAGCAAAGCCCATCATTCGCCTTCGCCAGAAGCCTCTATGGCTTGTCCAATCCAGACTGGTGGATGTGAGGACATGACAGATACGAGGGTGGGGAGTCGTCGTACGATCGGTGAGAGAGAGGACAATAAGAATAAGAAGATTTCGTCAGACAAAAAGGCTCTTCTTAAAAGGGCAGATACAGCGACGGCGACGTTATCTTCGTCTTGCGATTCAAGGGAGAAGAACATGGGAGGGGAGCATGGGGAAGGTATAGACCCCCCCTCTGAAGTAGAAGTAGTAGCTGAGAGAAGAATGAAAAGAGGAGCTTTAGCGTCATCTTCTTTATCTTCCTCTGTGGATCCATCTCTGGTCGAATCTGATAGAGAACGTCTCTCTCATTCTGCAAGCTTATCTCAAGGTACTTCTTCCTCTTCTTCCTCTTCTTCTTTTTCAACTACTAGCAGTACACGCCTTAACAGCTCTCGTTCTCAAACTTATCCTACCATCTCTCCTCATTCACTTCCTTCTCATCAACCTTCAGGTGCCTGTCGATCTTCTCTCGTTTCCAATTCTTCACGTCCCCCCTTCGAATCCAGCGATAATACCGCGGCAGGAGGAGTGTCTACTCTTCAATCCGCCTCTGCAACTTCTCATCCTAGGAGCTCCGATTTATCTCAAGCTCCTCTTACAGAAATCTCAGATCCTTCTCTCTCTCATTCTTTAACTTCTTCGTCTTCCTCTGTACTTCCGGACAAAGGGGCTCCGAAACAGCACTCTTCCATAAGATCTCGTCGTATAGCAGGAGATCTCCGTTCTCTACCTATAAAACATGGAGATGTCTCTTCTTCACATTCAGATCTTCCTGTCTCCTCTTCTGGAGGCGCCGTACCACTCCCATCTGCCGCTGTCTGTGGAGATATTTCTTCATACAAACAAAGAGGAGACAATGGCGTGAGTCTCGCAGATAAGGATGCTATTCGGGAGGGATCGCCCATGAGAAGTTCTCCATCAGATCTCTTTTCATCTCCCGAATTCCTGAAGATTTCTCCTAGTGACACCCTTCTTTCAAGTCAGGAGGAGAGAGAGTTCTGCCATGATAGTCAGGGGAAGAATCCTCTATCTGACATGACGAGGAAACTTCCTTCTTCTTCTTCTTCCTCATCTATGAGAGGAACTTCTCAATCTTCAACTACACATGCAGACCCTTCTCCCTCTACACAGCTCAGTTCGTGTCTAGGCAAACGCCGGGGTGTCGTGAAGAATCCTGCCAGAAGCTCTCCGGATGCTTCAGCTGAAAGGGGTGAGAGATCTGCTGCTTCTTCTTCTTCTTCCTCTCGCGAGATGATTTTTGATACGACGGTGGGAAAGAGGCGTGGCTTGGAGAGAAGGAGCTCAGGTGAATTGCAGGCAGGGGGAAGAGGCAAGAGAACAAGAAGAGCTTCCCTTCTCTTGAGAGAAGAAAAACGAGCTCGACAAGAAGAAGAAGAAGAAGAAAGTAAAAGAGAAGCAGTCTTAGGGGAGAAAGAAGGGAGACTTGGAACGAATGATGTGGAAGACGAGAAAGATGTCACTATGGGACAACATGAAGAAGAAAGAGGAGTAGACGTGGATTCCCGTGGAGGGGGGAAAGATGACAAGGATGGTAGTGTCGTCGACTCTAGTCGAATTGTATCTCCCTATGAGATTCAGGAGGAGGGGGGAGAACAAGAGACTATTAAGGGAAACGAACCTCTTCTTCTTTCCTCTCAAGGAAAGTCAGCATGTCAGATGAAACAAGATGAAGAAGAAGAAGAAGAGGTCGTAGGTGCCGTTAAAGAAACCGATCGAGATCTAGCAGGAGTCGAATCATGTGGATGGAAAGGGAGAGAGATCTTATCAAAGAAGCAAGATGGTGTTACCTTCGAATGCCGAGAAGAGAAAGAGAAGAGGAACTGCTCGAATAAAGAAAGACATTACCTAGAAGAGAATTCGAGTGTCCCTATCCCTCCGAGGATAGGGCGTCATAGTCGAGGAAGTGGAGACGGGAGAAGATTTTCTTCTCCTTCTCTTGTGCTTCCTCTCTTACTAGGGGGGGGGAGAAACAGCCGAAGCTCGATGATACAGAAAGACGAGAAATTACCAACAGAGAAAGAGAAAGATTCTTCTCTTCCTCCCGTTCAATCCCTTCTCCCTCGTTGTCGTGAAGGGGTTAGTCGCAAAGAGGGTCATATCAAAGGTCTAGAGAACGATGCCAGTAAGGAGTCCGATGGCGATCATCCTGAGATAAAAGAGATAAAGGTCTCTCCTTTCGAAGAGAGCAAGAAGAAGATAGGAATAAGTCCCCTAGACTCTTTGAGTATTCGCCATGAAGACATGCAAGAGGGAGACGACAGTCGACATGAAAGTGAAGGGAGAACAGCTCGAGATGTGAGAGGAGAAGAAGAAGAAGGAGGAAAGCAAGAAGAAGAAGAATATGAGATTTCTGAGGATGGAAGCCAAAACGATGAAGACGAAAAGAGACAAGAGGAAATCTATTCGCACAGAAACGATAATAGGAAAGAAACTTCAACCTCTCACGAGCCTTCATCCATGATCAAGGTTCTGTCAGATCATAATGATATGGAGTTGACGTCTTTTCCAACTGAAAAAGAGAAGACAAGTCACGTCAAAGAAATCTCTCCTTTTTCTTTATCTAAGCCCTCACTTGATAACCACAGAAGAGCCCGTGTGACTTCTCTTCTTCATACTTCTAGCAAAGAAAGCGCAACAAGAGCTACAGCTACCTCATCTATCTCTCAAAAAACAGGAAGAAAAGCGGATGTCTTACTTTCTAAATTTCAATCGGATGAGAAAGGATGTCACTCGAAATCTCTCACATCCTTTTCATCTTTCCGAGGAGCCAAACCAACCGTCACGACAACGAGAAACAACGGCCAAGGAACAGGAGGAAGAGCTTCTTCTTCTTCTTGTTCTTCTGGCCTGTCGTCGTCTTCATCTTTGGGTCGATCTTCAGGGCGAGGTCTGAGTCTCCAAGAGAGGGGAAGGACAACAAGGCGAAGTGGCGCCGGATGTGAGGGAAGTTCAGCAAAGAGGAAGAAGGACGCAACGTCGTTGCCTTCTTCTTCTTCTATAGGGACTTCTGCAAGTCGAAGAGGAGAAGGAGAAGAAGGATCGAAGGCGACGAAGACGGTAGGGGGGGGAGGGGGTGGGTATCAAGTAGGTAGCAAGGGAGTGAAGGCAATCCTCTCAAGTGCAATTGCAGAAGGGCAGAAAAGTAAGTAGAAGAAAATAAAGAAGAGGACACTAGATCGTTTGTTTCTATTAGGGATGGCATCTTCAGTAGGAGGAGGAAAATCGATGCTTGGCGAATTTGTATATCTTAAAAAGACCAAGCATGCGTGCCTCCTCTTGGAGGTATGAGTGATTTATTTGAGGGGGGGTGCAGCATCAATTCTCCTCACGTCTCTCATCATGCCTATTAATGGATATGGATGAAAGAGATAATAGAAATGAACTTCCTTCTCTCTAGTGCACATCCATGAGATCGTCCGTCTTCTCGACTCATCCTCGGACGCCTGCTAATTACATATCCTTATATCTATATTTATCTGTATATGTCTGTAATCTTGATAGGCCCTTCCTATCTCTCTGCGTGGATCAACTTCGAACTACCACTACGGGAGTTTAGGGTTCACACTCCTCCAAGCACTTACTTCCTTCAAAGGCATCAGTCATCCTTCCTATTATATCCCCCACATGATACACCTACGCTGCAGCCATGATGCCTATCCCATTCGTAGCTAAGAGTACTCTACACTCCCTTCTTGGGTGAAACTTCTTAGGGATGCTTTCCTCTTTTTCTAGAGATCCATCCATATGTCTAGCGAGGAAAAGACAACGGGGCAGTTTCGAAGCTGAGAGGAGAAGGCCTAGCAGCTTAGAATGAGAGACGTAGACAGAACAAGAGTAGGAAGAATGATGGTGAGGGTATTAAAGCTTCGTGGGGAATGCTTTTTCTTGGCATGAATCTTAGGAATTTCAAAGGGGGATACACCTCCCTTGCTTCTCTGGAAGAGCTGCTTCTTCGATGCTTGATGTGGATCGGTTTGGGGGTGGATAAATTCATATATATGAGAGACAAACTACGATTGAAGCTAGATCTAATCTACATGACTCGTGCAGTAGAAGCCGTG
>NW_027158054.1:6987-7166 GCF_002600585.1 Cystoisospora suis
ATAGAGAGATAGATACAAACATACATACAAGTCGACCGCAGGTTTCACATCAAAAAAGAAACGAATTCGGCTATAAACACCAAGAAGACATACGCTGACGACGAAGAGAGAAGAATAGGAAGACAATTTTCAATACCCCCTGTCTTTTGCATCACGCACATACACATATATATATATAT
>NW_027158055.1:0-10095 GCF_002600585.1 Cystoisospora suis
CAGCGAGTACTTCTTCTGATCCCCACCGGTTGTGCTCTCTTCGTTCCACTTGACGCCGGTCGCATCTTGAGCAAGCAGGCTGTCAAGTGTTACTGTGGCACCATTGCTGGTCACTTTCGACCCGGCGCCGCTAGCCGCTGCTGTCGTGAGGCAGGTTTGCACATCGCCATTTCCGGGACAGACATGGCCTCCAACCAAGGTTGCCGGTGCGCCGCTGTTGTTGGCTCCCACGCAAGTCAGGTCCATGGTCGGGCTCTCCTCGGAAAGAGTTGCGGTCAATTCTTTGAGATCAGCCTGGCCGGGTTGTGGTGGGACCGGAGCCTGGCACGTGCACGAGCTAGCACCACTGCTACTGGTGCATTGTTGCTGAGCAGATTGGGGTCCTGCGGGGTCTTCACCGTGAACCTCTTGCGCGAGGACGGTGACGGACGCGCATCCCAGCAACAACAGAGTAACCGATGTAGTTGGCGTGAGCCAGCCTCCTATGCAGGAGGCGCCTGTCCCGATTGCGGATCTCCTCTTCGAGAAACCCATCGCGTCTTCTGAAAAGGAGTGTGTTCGGAGGTTTGCGAGTACTTGTTGTCGGAGTTGCCTCCCCACACACTATCACCCGGTCCTGAGAGAAGGTGAGGGAGAAAGTGAAGTCGAAGACACACCGTACAAACCTGGTCTTTACAATCCCCCAGAAGTCTACCTCAGCGTACAGTGACCAAAACTGTGAAACTGCATGCTTGCTCGCAACCGGCTCTGCCGCAGAATAAGGAAGTTCTAGGGCGGCACCTCGCCCGGTAACCGACCATACAGCCAAACGGGCGCATGCGCCGCGTCGAGGCTACGACGAGCCAGATGGTGTGAAGTGTCTTCCAACTGCGAAGGCAAAGGAGCTAAAACCTACACCAAATTTTCTTTCACCTGAAGATTTTACTTGGGCAGCGACCCCCTCTGCTGTCAGTCGAGGCACTCGCTACCCGGTATCTACTTTTTCCCCTTCTTCCCCCGTTGGCGACACTGGCCCTCCGGGTTCGCTCGCGAGTCTGCGCCCCCTTCTCACCCGGTCCCGCGCTCGCCACTCTCTCGCCTGTAGCGTCGAAGCCCGATCAGCCTAACAGGACCAGTGTCACGTGGCGACAGATATCTCACCGGAGTCCAGAACACCAGGTGGTGAAGGCGCGTTCATAGGTTGTGCTGCCAGCTCGTCCGTGGACGTAGCCTCCTAACTCCCCTCCAGCTTTTGTTTTCCCTGGCCGCTTCTCGACTACTGGCTTACGGTACCACAACAGCTGAAACCTCCGAGCACCTCATCTACTCCAACTTTTCATTCGACTTCCTGGGTCAACTTCGGACTCAATCTGCGTATGCCCCCAGATCTCAGAAACAAGGAACTCGTAAAAACCGAAAAGGAAGATGATATCCCGACTGAAAGACAGCGCGCAAGCGTGCCCGTCGACTGCTGAAATAGCCTAGTAGCTGACGGAAGAATGTACAGGACAGGAAGGGGGGAGAGCGAACCAGAGGGCACACGGGTCGTTGAAAGGTAGGGCGAGACGGACCGGGGATTCGGATGGCAGCAGGGTAGCGAGGCTACTGGAGCGACTCACTGAAGAACACACTCTTCCCCAACATAGCAGTCTGGATGGATGGTGTAGTTACAAAGCTCTCGTATCGGTAGCAAGAGTAGCACTACGGAGTACTCGCGCCGGCTTCGTCGGCCAGGCTGAATGAGTGTGCCCCTGAACTGTGCTTCGGCCCACGAACGGCAAGACATCACAAACCTCAGCCGTTGTGTCGTACTGCCTCACGAATACCATGCTCACTGGGACGATGGCACCTTTATCAACACAACATTCACGACCACAGTCTCGAGTTCGGGGTGAGTGACCTCCAGAAACGCGGCACCTACACTCACGGCCGGTCTCCGTAGTTCAGAACGACGTCTCTTAGAATTACGGCCGGTCTCCGTAGTTCGAACCTGCGGACCCGTTGTCGAAACTCAGGTTGAGAAGACAACTGAAGTCGTTCAGCTGTATTAGGCAAAGAGTGAGCAGTTCAAGACGCCCTGAGGGACCATTCTTGCTGCTTTCCCACGACGAGCGACATGAAAAAGTCGATTGGGCCTCAGCCCCCCTAGACGATGCAGCCGCCTCAGCGTCGTCGATAGGGCTTCTTCAAAGTTCCAGTGGGCTATCACCCTAACGGCTGCGTGGCCATCACCACGGAAATCCGCGAACTTGTACAAGGACAGCGCTTCATCCACACGTATAAAAAGTGGGACACGTGACAAAGACCGTGGGACAGAGTTTTCGACAGTATCAGAGTAAAAAGTAAGCATCCAGGGAGAACCGCACACAGCTACCGCCAGCGCTAAGTTCGGCACTCATTCTCAGGTGAGCGAGCGCGTGGGATAGATAGCAGGGAATGTAATCCATCACTTTGGCAGAGGAGATTCATACGCCGCCAGCGTTATACATGAACTTCGGCGTACCGTGGAGCACTGTGCCTGTAGATCAACGAGGAACAGGCGGTGGATCTCTTCCTTGTGCGCTGATTTCAAACAAGAGACACACCATCGGGCTGGTGACAGTTGGGACAGCTAACCAAGTGACGACGCGGCCTGAAGTACGTCAAGAAAGAGAAGCCCGACCATCGCATTCACGCTCGTTCCTGCAACAAACACCGAACTGCTGGCAGAGGAAGTCGATGAGGTCGTTGTCGTTGTTGACGGCTGCTTTGTGATTGTGACGTCGACACTGCATATGGACGTTTCGGGGGAGGCTGGCTTGGAGCGTGCCTCGCGGGTCTTGCCCGACGAATCAGCTGCAGTGTACTTGCAGCCGAGAGTGAACTTCTGCTCATCAGTAGGAAATTTATCTGCAGGGATCGTCAGTTTTGCTGGGTTGACTTTTGTGACCCACCATGACTGGTCGAACCCAGGCAGAAGGCCAGTGAAGGCTTGCGAGGTGCAGCTTCCGGGATCTTCACCGTAAGCGCAGAACTTTGTTAAATAGTCGTCGGGTACCATCTTTCCCCCCCCACCGCAAGTAATAGTAAGTGTATTGTTTGATGGAGTCAGTGTCACCGATTGACGCTTATCATTGCTCGCTGACCCATATGCACACGTCACTGCTTGCCCGACCGTTGTTGACTTTCTCGCCTGCACTGCCACCGAGACCTTACACACTGCGACGTTCTTGCTGTCCTTGCACCCTACAGAGAAATCCTTGTCCAGGAGAGGGAAGGCGTCTTTGGGGACATCGAGCATGTACTTGTTCGAACTCTCAGTGTTAGGGTCTTGACTCCAGTTGACGGCGTTGGTTGTGCCAAGCACGCTGTTTAGCTTTACTAAAGTATTTGAAGCGCCTTGGTTTGATTCGCCACAGTGGAGAATATCTGCCTCTGCGGGGCAGACATCGCCTCCCACCATGGTTGCCGGCACGCCGGAGACTGCGGCACCCCCGCATGTGAGATCCAGTTTCGGGCTGTCCTCGGAAAGCGTTGCTTGCAGTTGTTTGACAGGACCACGGGCGACTCCGTCTCCAGCCGCAGCGCCACAACTGCATGACATACCCCCATCTGCCTTGGCACACTGTTCCGCAGACGACTGCTCACCCGAACCGCCTCCTGGTCCTTCAAGGCCTTGTGCCAGAAGACTGAAACACGAGCATCCCAACAGCAGAAGAGTAATTACACCATTTGTTCTATTCCCGACTCGTCCTCCCCAGACACATGCCTTGCCCGTGGGCCTCCACCGGGAAGAAATCATGATGTCTCTCTTCAAAAAGAATGGTTGGAAAGCTTGGCTGCTTGCTGGTAAAGGGCGCCTTCCCGAGCAACTGCCACTCGATTCGGAAAGAAGTCGGGGGGACTCCAGCGAACCCCGTGAACTCCAAAACGACCAAGCCCGACTGGTTTTCGGCAAAAAGGGGGCTGCGGGCATCTACAGCGCGTTAACGTCTCCCGTGCTAAGAAATCTGCGGGTTTGCGCGGTCTGCTAGCGACAAAGCGCGGAACATGCTCGGCTACGGAGACGGAGCAGCCCCACGAGCGCATCGCACCCGGATCCCGGCCGGGCAGAGCCAGAAGGACGTCCCCGGGTGCTTATCGCCAGAACACTCAAACGCTACACGTTTGTCCGGTGCCTCGTTCAGACGTTTTCGGGAGATCTTCTTCTCTCCATCCCGTATCCACGGCGCTCGGTGTCCATCTCTAAACAATTGAGTGCAGGACCGCCCCTCGATACTCCGCCGTGGACTTGAGCGCTCCTGAGGGGACACATCGGGGCCCGGCGCGCTGCCGTTGAGAGCACGAGGCTGTACGTTTGAGCCACACACTAGACTCGTCACTCTCCTCGGTTTACAAGTTTTCCCCATGAACGGTCGCACTGAGAGCGTAACTGGGGCCACTGAAGAGACTTCGGCAGGGCAGTTCCGCTTTGGCCTGCGCCCCGGACTGCCAGCGTGGGCGGCACGGTCGTTACGGCGGATCCCGTTCAAATGGAAGTGACACACTGATTGCACGACACTCCAGCCAAACGCAGCGAGCCGCGAGGTAGGGACATCCGACAGCCCGCCTGCGCTGAGGACGACGGGGAGAATTACAACGCCACAGCTTGAGCACCTGATTCCCGCGAGCACCTGCAAGTGGTATGCATTCTCACCTGCCAGTCTCACCACGTGTCTCAAAGCCCCCCGACTCGCCGTCCTCAGAGATTGCTCCACGGTCCACAGCCGGCTTTTATCAATGTTACAAGCCGGCTGGCGCCGTTCTGTCCTCTAAGGGAGATGGCTTGGCCGGGGCCTCGTTGCTGTCGAGGCGCAGTCGCAGGTAGCACGGAGACAGGTAGCACAGCGGGATAACACGGTATTCTGGCATCATGAGCGTGTCACGCGGGCTGCTCTCGCGTGTAGCGTCGAAGCCCGATCAGCCTTGCAGAACCAACGGCGCATGGCGACATCTTACTGCGGATAACTCACCGGATTCCAGATTATCCGGTGGGTGAAGGCGCGTTCATAGGTTGTGCTGCCAGCTCGTCCGTGGACGTGGCCTCCTAACTCCCCTCCAGCTTTTGATTCCCGTGGTTGCCTCTCGACTACTGCCTTAGCTTACCATGACAGCGGAAACCGCTGAAACTTCCGAGCACTCCTTTCAGTCCAACTGCTCATTCGACTTCCTGGGACAACCTCGCACTCAACCTGTGTGTGTCCTGCGGACCCCAGAAACGAGGAACTGGGGCAAAACAAAAAAGAAGAGAAGGATACCTCGACTGGGAGACAGCGTGCAAATGTGCCCGTCGACTGCTGAAATAGCCTAGTAGCTGACGGAAGAATGTACAGGACAGGAAGGGGGGAGAGCGAACCAGAGGGCACACGGGTCGTTGAAAGGTAGGGCGAGACGGACCGGGGATTCGGATGGCAGCAGGGTAGCGAGGCTACTGGAGCGACTCACTGAAGAACACACTCTTCCCCAACATAGCAGTCTGGATGGATGGTGTAGTTACAAAGCTCTCGTATCGGTAGCAAGAGTAGCACTACGGAGTACTCGCGCCGGCTTCGTCGGCCAGGCTGAATGAGTGTGCCCCTGAACTGTGCTTCGGCCCACGAACGGCAAGACATCACAAACCTCAGCCGTTGTGTCGTACTGCCTCACGAATACCATGCTCACTGGGACGATGGCACCTTTATCAACACAACATTCACGACCACAGTCTCGAGTTCGGGGTGAGTGACCTCCAGAAACGCGGCACCTACACTCACGGCCGGTCTCCGTAGTTCAGAACGACGTCTCTTAGAATTACGGCCGGTCTCCGTAGTTCGAACCTGCGGACCCGTTGTCGAAACTCAGGTTGAGAAGACAACTGAAGTCGTTCAGCTGTATTAGGCAAAGAGTGAGCAGTTCAAGACGCCCTGAGGGACCATTCTTGCTGCTTTCCCACGACGAGCGACATGAAAAAGTCGATTGGGCCTCAGCCCCCCTAGACGATGCAGCCGCCCCAGCGTCGTCGATAGGGCTTCTTCAAAGTTCTAGTGGGCTATCACCCTAACGGCTGCGTGGCCATCACCACGGAAATCCGCGAACTCGTACAAGGGCAGCCCCTCACATAGGGATATAAAGAAAAGGCGCAGGTGACAATGACCCTGGGACAGAGTTTTCGACAGTACCGCAGTACATAGTAAACCAGCGAAGACCATACACGGGTACCGCCGGCGGAGACAGCGACGCTCAATCACGGGGAGAGGGCTTTTGGGAGGGATAACAGGGAAAATAATCCAACACGTCGGCTGTCAAGTTTCATACGCCGCTGGCAGTGTACATGAACCTAAGCTCACCGTGCCATGGAGCACCGCGGCTGCACATCAACGAAGGACAGGCGCTATACCTTTTCCTCGTCGGTTGTATTTCAAAGAAGAAAGATCCCCCCGAGAGTCACGACGA
Source organism: Cystoisospora suis (assembly GCF_002600585.1). NCBI lineage: Eukaryota > Apicomplexa > Conoidasida > Eucoccidiorida > Sarcocystidae > Cystoisospora > Cystoisospora suis. The sequence continues at coordinate 6,430 of NW_027158055.1, forward strand.
TAGTAAATAGAGTTAACCAAGCGAGCATACGACCTGAAGTGCGCTGAACAACACAAGCGCGACCACCACACTTCCACCGTTTCCTGGCATGAACACTGGGCTGCTGGCAAAGGAAGTCGATGAAGTTGTCGTTGTCGTTGGCTGCTTTGTGATTGTGATGTCGACACTGCATACGGACGTTTTTGAGGAGGTTGGCTGGGATTGTGGATCGCTGCGGTTGCTTGGCAAATCAGGTGGTGGAGTGTACTGGCAGCCGAGAGTGAACTTCTGCTCATCAGCAGGAAATTTCTCGGCAGGGATCGTCAGGATTACTGACGTGGATTCTTTTGTGTCCCACCACGACTGGTCGAACCCAGGCAGAAGGCCAGTGAATGCCTGCGGGGTGCAGCTTCCATCCTTGAGAGCCACACCGTAAGCGCAGAACTTCGTTAAATAGTCGGTGGGTATCATCTTTCCCCCTTTACCGCAGGATATTGTAAGCTTATTGTCGGTAGGTGTCAGTGTCACCGATTGACGGTCAGAATTGCTCGCCGACCCATAAGCGCATGTCACTGCCTGGCTGACGGTTGTCGACTTTCTCGCCTTCACTGCCACAGACACCCTACACACTGGTTTGCTGGGTGGGGTCGCGGCCTTACATCCCACAAAGAACTGTTGGTCGACGAGAGGAAAAGCGCCTCCAGGGACAGCCAGCGAATACTTCTGATGCTTTCCCGTTGTGTTGTCTCCTTTCCACACGACGCCGGTCGTGCCTTGAGCAAGCAGGCTGTCGAGTGTTACTGTAACACCATTGCTGTTCGCCCTCGACACGAGGACGCTGGCCGCCGCTGTTGCCAAGCAGGCATCCACCGCATCCACACCGGCACCTCCGGGGCAAACATGGCCTTGAAGCAAGGCTGCTGGCGCCCCGCTATCTTGGGTCGGGCAAGTCAGATCTATGTTCGGGCTCTCCTCGGAAAGGGTTGCTTTCCATTCTGTAACTGCAGCGTCGGAAACTCGCGCCTTAACGGGATCCGCACACGTGCAGGAGCTACCACCACTGTTACTGCCGCATTCTTGGGGAACAGACTCAGAACCTGAGTCCTGTTGATTCAGTTCTTCCTGCGCGAGGACGGTGAAGCAGGCGCACTGTAGCAATATAAGTGTAACCGCCGCGCTTGCCATGAGCCGGACACATCCGCAGGAGGCCCCTGTGCCGCTTATAGGCATCTGCTTCAAGGGATCCATGTCTCTTGGAAGGAGTGCTTTCAAGCCTAGGCGAAGCTCGTTGATGGAGGCGCCTCTTCGCACACTATCACCCGATCCTGAGAGAAAGTGGTGGAGAGAGTGAAGTTCAAGACACATCGGGCAAACTCGACCTCAACAAGTGCCCCAAAAGCCCACCGCAGACTCACAGGGCTCAAACAGGAAACCTGCACCGCTGCTCGCAAATGGTTGTACTGCAGAATAAGGAATGTGCCCGGCGGCATGCTATATTACCCGACCACACAGCCGCACGGGCGCATGCGTCGCGCCGCGGCCACGACGAGCTGCATGGTGCGAGGTGTCTTCCTGTTGTGAAGAAAAGGGGTCCGATACTTATATCGGTTTCTTTTCCGGCCGAACCCCTCTAACTGGACACAGGCTTCCGTTTCCTCTCACTCGTGACACTCGGTACCCGGTAATTACTTCTCCCCGTTTCCCCCGTTGGCTACGCTGCCCCCCCGAGTGAGCTCGGCAGTCCACGCGGAGCGGGCTCCCCCCTCTGCGTCGCTCTGGGAGCCGCGGCGACTCGCCCGGCGCCCGGGATCTCTTCTCCGGTGAGCTGCGTGTTGTATCCTGAGCAAGGCGGTGGTCCAGAGAAAAAGACGTCTCACGCACTCTCTTTCATTTAGACTCCCCATATCTTGGATCACCCGTTGCAGGCCACCGTCCGTCAGGGGTCGCTTCTAGAGTAGGGATGCCACTCCCGTATCACAGGCTAAAGGGTAACGGCTACATGGTCGGTCAATGGACCTGTGAGCTCCAATGAGTCAGCAGGAAGACTACGCTCACAGCTATGCGAGCTGGACAGTCCTTATGTGTTTCAGACGTAGGGTCTCTGCGTCGACTCTGTCGTCTGCAGTAAGGCCTTCTTTTCGTTTCCGCCTACCTCTAGCGCGAATAACTCCTGCAACTGCCTCGTTACCTTCGCTTCTTCGCCGCCTGACAAACGTGTATACCGTCGCAGCCGGAAAATCCGCCTGTCCGACGGCTCCGCCTTACAGGCGAAGACGCGGAGGTGTTCCTCCCCGTAGACAACTAACTGGCTACTTGGTCTTCGCCTGAGCTCGTGAGCCTACCTACCACAAGACGTCAACTCAGGCGCCTCCACTTGCGGATGCCACGCTCACTCCAACGACGGCACCTTTGTCAACACAGCATCCACGACTGCGGTTGCCACGCCGGCGTGAATGAGCTGTAAGCTGTAAGCAGCCGCTGCTCTCATGGCCGGTATCCCTAGTCCTCAGAGAAGTTGCTCAAACCTGCGAAACTCAGTCTGAGAGGCGAGGTGAAGGCATTGAGGCGAGCACTAGGCCCGGGACATGACGCAGACAACTAACATACAACATGTGGGGCAAGTTTCCTTGATTTGTTGCCGGGACCGAATCCGCTGTCGGAGGTATTGAAGGCGTGCCCCCCCACTCTTGCTAGCTACACAACGAGATGCCAGGTGACGACAGTCATTAACTGCGATCGGTTCTCTGCTAAAATCACCGAGAAACTCCGGGAAGCAGACTCTCACGTCTTTCACGGGCGCCAGTTTAACAGTGTAGCTCAGAGCCGTGTCGCCTCAGTCTTGCCGGTGCGGACTCTCAGGTAAAGTGCCTGGAGTCGCTGAGGTTGGCATGGTAGTGCCATGCTTGCGAGGGACGGACGTTCGTCTCCGACGAGCCGTGTGTCCGTGATCGGAAGTCCTGCGCACCGCGGCTAGTGCACCCGCCGAAACCGTTCGCTGGAGTAGCCCGGATGCAGAGGAGCTCCGTTCTTGGTACACTTCTTAGACCTGCTTACAGCCCTCTGCCGTTGGGGAGGCAAAATGCAGAAACTCTCCCAACGCGCGTGGGTTACGCGGCAACAACTGGCTTGACACTACAAAGAGGAAAAGAAGGCGGACACGATTAGTACATACAGTAGTGTACCTGACTGTCGGCACCAGGGAGACGATTGCTGGCACTGTCCCGCGGAGAACCGGTAGGATTCTCTCCAACATCTCACCGCGCTAGTGGCCGGGAGCTGGTTGGATGAAAAGAGTTTCGCCGTTGGTCCCGACTGTTCTCGCCGAGTAGATCTTCCACCCTTCTCCAGTGTCATGTGTCCGCTAACACAACCCTTGCTTATCTGCTAGTGAGGTCGTTCCTGCTAGCGCTGCTGTGTGTGTGGCAGGGAAGCATGCTTTCCCTCTAGCATCTGCCTTGCTTTCACCACACAATACGCAGCTCAACGGGAAGGAGATGCCGGGACGTGGGGCCCGGGACGAGTCGTGGCGACTCTCGGAGTGTCGGAGGGCGCTAACCCGCTCTGTGCGCAGACTACACCGAGCGACCCTCAAGGACACTGTAGCCGGGGGGGGTGAAGGAAAAAAGTAGACAGCGACGACATGAGTGAGACCTTACTGTCCAAATAGCTTCTTTCAGGTGAGACAGC